>NW_026869227.1:142858-210358 GCF_020745735.1 Hemiscyllium ocellatum | reverse complement strand
GAGAACTGTCAACGGGAGGGAGAGAGGGAGAGAGAGAGAGAGAGAGAGAACTGACAACGGGAGGGAGAGAGAGAGGGAGAGAGAGAGAGAGAGAGAGAACTGACAACGAGAGGGAGAGAGGGAGAGAGAGAGAGAGAGAGAACTGACAACGAGAGGGAGAGAGAGAGAGAGAACTGTCAACGGGAGGGAGAGAGGGAGAGAGAGAGAGAGAGAGAGAACTGACAACGGGAGGGAGAGAGAGAGGGAGAGAGAGAGAGAGAACTGACAACGAGAGGGAGAGAGAGAGAGAGAGAGAGAACTGACAACGGGAGGGAGAGAGAGAGAGAGGGTGTATCGTATACACAGTACATTGTAACAGTGGTGTATTGTATATACAGTACATTGTAACATGTGAGTATCATATATACAGGACATTGTAACAGGGGTGTATCGTATATGGGACATTGTAACAGGGGTGTATCATATATAAAGTACATTGTAACAGGGATGTATCGTATATACAGGACATTGTAACAGGGGTGTATCGTATATGCAGTACATTGTAACAGGGATATATTGTATATACAGTACATTGTAACAGGGTGTAATGTATATACAGTACATTGTAACAGGGGTGTATCCTATATACAGTACATCGTAACAGGGATGTATCGTATATATAGGACATTGTAACGAGGGTGTATCGTATATACGGGACATTGTTACAGGGATGTATCGTATATACAGGACATTTTAACAGGGATGTATGGTATATATGGGACATTGTAACAGGTATGCATCGTATGTACAGTACATTGTAACAGGGGTGTACCGTATATACGGGACATTGTAACAGGGGTGTATCGTATATACGGAACCTTGTTACAGGGGTGTATCCTATATATGGGACATTGTAACAGGGGTGTATCGTATATACAATACGTTGTATTGTATATGCAGTACATTGTAACAGGAGTGTATCGTATTTACGGGATATTGTAACACGGGTGAATCCTATATACAGTACTTTGTAATAGGGGTGTATCGTATATACAGTACATTGTAACAGGGATGTATCGTATACACGGGACATTGTAACAGGGATGTATCGTATATACGGGTCATTGTAACAGGGGTGTATCCTATATACAAGACATTGTAACAGGGGTATATCATATATACGGGACATTGTAACAGGGGTGTATCGTATATATGGGACATTGTAACAGGGGTGTATCATATATACAGGACATTGTAACAGGGGTGTATCGTACATACGGGTCATTGTAACAGGGGTGTATCGTATATACAGTGCATTGTAACGGGGTGGATCGTATGTACGGGACATTGTAACAGGGATGTATCGTATATACAGTACATTGCAACGGGTGTATCGTATATACGGGATATTGTAACAGGGATGTATCGTATACATGGGACATTATAACAGGGGTGTTTCGTATATACTGTACATTGTAACAGGGGTGTATCGTATATGCGGGACATTGTAACAGGGGTGTATCGTATATACAGTACATTGTAACAGGGATATATCGTGTATACAGGACATTATACCTGAGGCGTATCATATATATGGGACATTGTAACAGGGGTGTATTGTATATGCAGTACACTGTAACAGGGATGAATCATGTATATAGTACATTGTAACAGGGATGTTACACGGGGCATTGTAACCGGGCTGTATCGTATATACAGTACATTGTAACAGTGATGTATTGTATACACAGTACATTGTAACGGGGATGTATCGTATATACAGTACATTGTAACAGGGATGTATTGTATACACAGTACATTGTAACGGGGATATATCGTATATACGGGACATTGTAACCGGGCTGTATTGTATATACAGTACATTGTAACGGGATGTACGTATATACACAATATTGTCACAGGGGTGTATTGTATATACGGGACATTGTAACAGGGGTGTATCGTATATACAGGACATTGTAGCAGGGATGTATCGTATATACGGGACATTGTAACAGGGGTGTATCATAAATACCGTACATTGTAGCAGGGATGTATCGTATATACAGGACATTGTAACAGGGGTGTATCATATATACAGAACATTGTAACAGGGGTGAATCGTATATACGGGACATTGCAACAGGGATGTATTGTATATACAGTACATTGTAACAGGGGTGTATCGTATATACAGTACATTGTAACAGGGGTGTATCGTATATACGGAACATTGTAACAGGGGTGTATCGTGTATACAAGACATTGTAACAGGGGTATATCGTATATACGGGACATTTTAACAGGGATGTACCGTATATACAGTACATTGTAACGGGTGTATCGTATATACAGGACATTATAACAGGGGTGTATCGTATATATGGGACATTGTAACAGTGGTGTGTTATATATACAATACGTTGTAACAGGGATGTATTGTATATGCAGTACATTGTAACAGGAATGTACCGTATATATGGGACACTGTAACAGGGATGTATCATATATACGGGGCATTGTAACAGGAATGTATCGTATATACGGGACATTGTGACGGGGTGAATCATATATACAATACATTGTAACAAGGATGTATTGTATATACGGGACATTAGAACATAGAACATAGAAGGATACAGCGCAGTACAGGCCCTTCGGCCCTCGATGTTGCGCCGACCGAATCCTACCTAACCTATACTAGCCCAATAACTTCCAAATGCCTATCCAATGCCCGCTTAAATGACCATAAAGAAGGAGAGTTCACCACTGATACGGGCAGGGCATTCCATGAACTCACAACCCGCTGTGTGAAGAATCTACCCCTAACATCTGTCCTTTACCTACCACCCCTTAATTTAAAGCTATGTCCCCTAGTAACACCTGACTCCATTAGCGGTAAAAGGTTCTTAGTATCTACCCTATCTAAACCCCTAATCATCTTATACACTTCTATCAGATCTCCCCTAAACCTTCTCTTCTCCAATGAGAACAGCCCAAGTGCCTCAGCCTTTCCTCATAAGATTTTCCTACCATTCCAGGCAACATCCTGGTAAACCTCCTCTGCACTCGTTCTAAAGCTTCCACATCCTTCCTATAGTATGGCGACCAAAACTGCACACAATACTCCAGATGAGGCCTCACCAGAGTCTTATACAACTGCAACATGACCTCAGGACTCCGGAACTCAATTCCTCTGCCAATAAAGCCCAGTACACCATATGCCTTCCTCACAGCACTATTTACCTGGGTGGCAACTTTCAGAGATCTGTGTACATAGACACCAAGATCCCTCTGCTCATCCACACTACCAAGTAGCCTACCATTAGCCCAGTAATCCATCATCTTGTTATTCCTACCAAAGTGAACGACTTCGCACTTAGCTACATTGAATTCCATTTGCCACATTTCCGCCCAGCTCTGCAACTTATCTATATCCCGCTGTAACCTACCACTTCCTTCCTCACTATCCACAACTCCACCGACTTTTGTGTCATCCGCAAACTTGCTTACCCAGCTTTCAAGTCCTTCCTCTAGATCATTTATAAAGATAACAAAAAGCAATGGTCCCAAAACAGATCCTTGTGGTACACCGCTAGTAACTGCGCTCCAAGATGAACATAATCCATCAACTACTACCCTCTGTCTCCTTCCAGCCAGCCAATTCCTAATCCAAACCTCTAATGTATCCTCAATGCCATACCTCCGAAGTTTTAGCATTAGCCTACCATGGGGAACCTTATCGAACGCCTTACTAAAATCCATATACACAACATCTACAGCTTTACCCTCATCCACTTCCTTAGTCACATTGTAACAGGGGTGTATCGTATATACGGGACATTGTAACAGGGATGTATCATATATAGAGGACATTGTAACAGGGGTATATCATATATACGGGACACTGTAATGGGGATGTATCGTATATACAGTACATTGTAACAGAGGTGTCTCCTATATGCAGGACATTGTAACAGGGATATATTGTATATGCAGTACATTGTAACAGGGGTGTATCCTACATACAGGGCATTGTAACAGGGATGTATCGTATATACAGTACATTGTAACAGGGGTGTATCGTATATACAGGACATTGGAACAGGGTGTATTATATATTCAGTACATTGTAACAGGGATGTATCGTATACATGGGACATTATAACAGGGGTGTTTCGTATATACTGTACATTGTAACAGGGGTGTATCGTATATGCGGGACATTGTAACAGGGATGTATCGTATACACGGGACATTGTAACAGGGATGTATCGTATATACGGGTCATTGTAACAGGGGTGTATCCTATATACAAGACATTGTAACAGGGGTATATCATATATACGGGACATTGTAACAGGGGTGTATCGTATATATGGGACATTGTAACAGGGGTGTATCATATATACAGGACATTGTAACAGGGGTGTATCGTACATAAGGGTCATTGTAACAGGGGTGTATCGTATATACAGTGCATTGTAACAGGGGTGGATCTAATGTACGGGACATTGTAACAGGGATGTATCGTATATACAGTACATTGCAACGGGTGTATCGTATATACGGGATATTGTAACAGGGATGTATCGTATACATGGGACATTATAACAGGGGTGTTTCGTATATACTGTACATTGTAACAGGGGTGTATCGTATATGCGGGACATTGTAACAGGGGTGTATCGTATATACAGTACATTGTAACAGGGATATATCGTGTATACAGGACATTATACCTGAGGCGTATCATATATATGGGACATTGTAACAGGGGTGTATTGTATATGCAGTACACTGTAACAGGGATGAATCATGTATATAGTACATTGTAACAGGGATGTTACACAGGGCATTGTAACCGGGCTGTATCGTATACACAGTACATTGTAACCGGGCTGTATCGTATATACAGTACATTGTAACAGTGATGTATTGTATACACAGTACATTGTAACGGGGATGTATCGTATATACGGGACATTGTAACAGGGGTGTACCGTATATACAGTACATTGTAACAGGGATGTATTGTATACACAGTACATTGTAACGGGGATATATCGTATATACGGGACATTGTAACCGGGCTGTATTGTATATACAGTACATTGTAACAGGGATGTATCATATATACGGGACATTGTAACAGGGGTGTACCGTATATACAGTACATTGTAACAGGGATGTATTGTATACACAGTACATTGTAACGGGGATATATCGTATATACGGGACATTGTAACCGGGCTGTATTGTATATACAGTACATTGTAACGGGATGTACGTATATACACGATATTGTCACAGGGGTGTATTGTATATACGGGACATTGTAACAGGGGTGTATCGTATATACAGGACATTGTAGCAGGGATGTATCGTATATACAGGACATTGTAACAGGGGTGTATCATATATACAGAACATTGTAACAGGGGTGAATCGTATATACGGGACATTGCAACAGGGATGTATTGTATATACAGTACATTGTAACAGGGGTGTATCGTATATACAGTACATTGTAACAGGGGTGTATCGTATATACAGTACATTGTAACAGGGGTGTATCGTGTATACAAGACATTGTAACAGGGGTGTATCGTATATATGGGACATTTTAACAGGGATGTACCGTATATACAGTACATTGTAACGGGTGTATCGTATATACAGGACATTATAACAGGGGTGTATCGTATATATGGGACATTGTAACAGTGGTGTGTTATATATACAATACGTTGTAACAGGGATGTATTGTATATGCAGTACATTGTAACAGGAACGTACCGTATATATGGGACATTGTAACAGGGATGTATCATATACACGGGGCATTGTAACAGGAATGTATCGTATATACGGGACATTGTGACGGGGTGAATCATATATACAGTACATTGTAACAGGGATGTATTGTATATACGGAACATTGTAACAGGGGTGTATCGTATATACGGGACATTGTAACAGGGATGTATCATATATAGAGGACATTGTAACAGGGGTATATCATATATACGGGACACTGTAACGGGGATGTATCGTATATACAGTACATTGTAACAGAGGTGTATCCTATATGCAGGACATTGTAACAGGGATATATTGTATATGCAGTACATTGTAACAGGGGTGTATCCTACATACAGGGCATTGTAACAGGGATGTATCGTATATACAGTACATTGTAACAGGGGTGTATCGTATATACAGGACATTGGAACAGGGTGTATTATATATTCAGTACATTGTAACAGGGGTGCATCGTATATACGGGACATTGTAACAGGGATGTTTCGTATATACAGTACATTGCAACAGGGATGAATCGTATATACAGGGCATTGTAACAGGGGTGTATCGTATTTATGGGATATTGTAACACGGGTGAATCGTATATACAGTACTTTGTAATAGGGGTGTATCGTATATACAGAACATTATAACAGGGGTGTATCGTATATACAGGATATTTTAACAGGGATGTATCGTATATACAATACATTGTAACAGGGGTGTATCGTACATACGGGACATTGTAACAGGGATGTATCATGTATACAGGACATTGTAACAGGGATATATGGTATATAAGGGACATTGTAACAGGGGTGTATCGTATATACAGTACATTGTAACAGGGGTGTATCGTATATAAGGCACATTGTAACAGGGATGTATCGTACATACAGTACATTGTAACAGGAGTGTATCGTATATACGGGACATTGTAACAGGGATGTATTGTATATACAGTACATTGTAACAGGGGTGTGCTGTATATACGGGACATTGTAGCAGGGGTGTATCGTATATACGGAAACTTGTTACAGGGGTGTATCGTATATATGGGACATTGTAACAGTGGTGTATCATATATACAATACGTTGTAACAGGGATGCATTGTATATGCAGTACATTGTAACAGGAACATATCGTATATACGGGGCATTGTAACAGGAATGTATCGTATACATTCCTGTTACAATGTACTGCATATACAATATATCCCTGTTACAATGTCCTGCATATAGGATACACCCTGTTACAATGTACTGTATTGTAACGGGGTGAATCATATATACAATACATTGTAACAGGGATGTATTATATATACGGGACATTGTAACAGGGATGTATCATGTATACAGGACATTGTAACAGGGATGTATCGTATATACAGGACATAGTAACAGGGGTGTCTCATATATACGGGACACTGTAATGGGGATGTATTGTATATACAGTACATTGTAACGGGTGTATCCTATATGCAGGACATTGTAACAAGGATATATCGTATATACAGTACATTGTAACAGGAGTGTATCGTATATACAGTACATTGTAACAGGAGTGTATTGTACATACGGGTCATTGTAACAGGGATGTATCGTATACAGAGTACATTGTAACAGGGGTGTATCGTACATACGGGACATTGTAACAGGGATGTATTGTATATACAGTACATTGTAACAGGGGTGTACCGTATATACAGTACATTGTAGCAGGGGTGTATCGTATATACTGAACCTTGTTACAGGGGTGTATCGTATATATGGGACATTGTAACAGTGGTGTATCATATATACAATATGTTGTAACAGGGATGTATTGTATATGCAGTACATTGTAACAGGAACGTACCATATATATGAGACATTGTAACAGGGTTGTATCATATATACGGGGCATTGTAACAGGAATGTATCGTATATACGGGACATTGTGACGGGGTGAATCATATATACAATACATTGTAACAAGGATGTATTGTATATACGGGACATTGTAACAGGGGTGTATCGTATATACGGGACATTGTAACAGGGATGTATCATATATAGAGGACATTGTAACAGGGGTATATCATATATACGGGACACTGTAATGGGGATATATCGTATATACAGTACATTGTAACAGAGGTGTATCCTATATGCAGGACATTGTAACAGGGATATATTGTATATGCAGTACATTGTAACAGGGGTGTATCCTACATACAGGGCATTGTAACAGGGATGTATCGTATATACAGTACATTGTAACAGGGGTGTATCGTATATACAGGACATTGGAACAGGGTGTATTATATATTCAGTACATTGTAACAGGGGTGTAACGTATATACGGGACATTGTAACAGGGATGTTTCGTATATACAGTACATTGCAACAGGGATGAATCGTATATACAGGGCATTGTAACAGGGGTGTATCGTATATACAGTACTTTGTAATAGGGGTGTATCGTATATACAGAACATTATAACAGGGGTGTATCGTATATACAGGATATTTTAACAGGGATGTATCGTATATACATTACATTGTAATGGGTGTATCGTACATACGGGACATTGTAACAGGGATGTATCATGTATACAGGACATTGTAACAGGGATATATGGTATATAAGGGACATTGTAACAGGGGTGTATCGTATATACAGTACATTGTAACAGGGGTGTATCGTATATAAGGCACATTGTAACAGGGATGTATCGTACATACAGTACATTGTAACAGGAGTGTATCGTATATACGGGACATTGTAACAGGGATGTATTGTATATACAGTACATTGTAACAGGGGTGTGCTGTATATACGGGACATTGTAGCAGGGGTGTATCGTATATACGGAAACTTGTTACAGGGGTGTATCGTATATATGGGACATTGTAACAGTGGTGTATCATATATACAATACGTTGTAACAGGGATGCATTGTATATGCAGTACATTGTAACAGGAACATATCGTATATACGGGGCATTGTAACAGGAATGTATCATATACATTCCTGTTACAATGTACTGCATTTACAATATATCCCTGTTACAATGTCCTGCATATAGGATACACCCCTGTTACAATGTACTGTATTGTAACGGGGTGAATCATATATACAATACATTGTAACAGGGATGTATTATATATACGGGACATTGTAACAGGGATGTATCATGTATACAGGACATTGTAACAGGGATGTATCGTATATACAGGACATAGTAACAGGGGTGTCTCATATATACGGGACACTGTAATGGGGATGTATCGTATATACAGTACATTGTAACAGGTGTATCCTATATGCAGGACATTGTAACAGGGATATATCGTATATACAGTACATTGTAACAGGAGTGTATTGTACATACGGGTCATTGTAACAGGGATGTATCGTATACAGAGTACATTGTAACAGGGGTGTATCGTATATACGGGACATTGTAACAGGGATGTATTGTATATACAGTACATTGTAACAGGGGTGTACCGTATATACGGGACATTGTAGCAGGGGTGTATCGTATATACGGAACCTTGTTACAGGGGTGTATCGTATATATGGGACATTGTAACAGTGGTGTATCATATATACAATACGTTGTAACAGGGATGTATTGTATATGCAGTACATTGTAACAGGAACGTACCGTATATATGAGACATTGTAACAGGGATGTATCATATATACGGGGCATTGTAACAGGAATGTATCGTATATACGGGACATTGTGACGGGGTGAATCATATATACAATACATTGTAACAAGGATGTATTGTATATACGGGACATTGTAACAGGGGTGTATCGTATATACGAGACATTGTAACAGGGATGTATCATATATAGAGGACATTGTAACAGGGGTGTATCATATATACGGGACACTGTAATGGGGATGTATCGTATATACAGTACATTGTAACAGAGGTGTATCCTATATGCAGGACATTGTAACAGGGATGTATCGTATACAGAGTACATTGTAACAGGGGTGTATCCTACATACAGGGCATTGTAACAGGGATGTATCGTATATACAGTACATTGTAACAGGGGTGTATCGTATATACAGGACATTGGAACAGGGTGTATTATATGTTCAGTACATTGTAACAGAGGTGTATCGTATATACGGGACATTGTAACAGGGATGTTTCGTATATACAGTACATTGCAACAGGGATGAATCGTATATACAGGGCATTGTAACAGGGATGTATCGTATATACAGGACATTGTAACAGGAGTGTATCGTATTTATGGGACATTGTAACAGGGGTGTATCGTATATCCCGTACATTGTAACAGGGGTGTATCGTATATACAGTACTTTGTAATAGGGGTGTATCGTATATACAGTACATTGTAACAGGGATGTATCGTATACACGGGTCATTGTAACAGGGGTGTATCGTATATACAGTGCATTGTAACAGGGGTGGATCGTATGTACGGGACATTGTAACGGGGTGTATCGTATACATGTGACATTATAACAGGGGTGTTTCGTATATACTGTACATTGTAACAGGGGTGTATCGTATATAAGGAACCTTGTTACAGGGGTGTATCGTATATATGGGACATTGTAACAGTGGTGTATCATATATACAATACGTTGTAACAGGGATGTATTGTATATGCAGTACATTGTAACAGGAACGTACCGTATATATGGGACATTGTAACAGGGGTGTATCGTATATCCCGTACATTGTAACAGGGGTGTATCGTATATACAGTACTTTGTAATAGGGGTGTATCGTATATACAGTACATTGTAACAGGGATGTATCGTATACACGGGTCATTGTAACAGTGATGTATCATATATAGAGTGCATTGTAACAGGGGTGGATCGTATGTACGGGACATTGTAACAGGG
Source organism: Hemiscyllium ocellatum (assembly GCF_020745735.1). Lineage (NCBI taxonomy): Eukaryota > Metazoa > Chordata > Chondrichthyes > Orectolobiformes > Hemiscylliidae > Hemiscyllium > Hemiscyllium ocellatum. The sequence continues at coordinate 199,678 of NW_026869227.1, read as the reverse complement.
GTGTATCGTATACATGTGACATTATAACAGGGGTGTTTCGTATATACTGTACATTGTAACAGGGGTGTATCGTATATGCGGGACATTGTAACAGGGATGTATCGTATATCCCGTACATTGTAACAGGGATATATCGTGTATACAGGACATTATACCTGGGGCGTATCATATATATGGGACATTGTAACAGGGGTGTATTGTATATGCAGTACACTGTAACAGGGATGAATCATGTATATAGTACATTGTAACAGGGATGTTACACGGGGCATTGTAACCGGGCTGTATCGTATATACAGTACATTGTAACAGTGATGAATTGAATACACAGTACATTGTAACGGGGATGTATCGTATATACAGTACATTGTAACAGGGATGTATCGTATATACGGGACATTGTAACAGGGGTGTACCGTATATACAGTACATTGTAACAGGGATGTATTGTATACACAGTACATTGTAACGGGGATGTATCGTATATACGGGACATTGTAACCGGGCTGTATTGTACATACAGTACATTGTAACAGTGATGTATTGTATACACAGTACATTGTAACGGGGATGTATCGTATATACAGTACATTGTAACAGAGCTGTATTGTATATACAGTACATTGTAACGGGATGTACGTATATACACGATATTGTCACAGGGGTGTATTGTATATACGGGACATTGTAACAGAGACGTATCGGACATACGGGACATTGTAACAGGGGTGTATCGTATATACGGGACATTGTAACAGGAGTGTATCATAAATACAGGACATTGTAACAGGGGTGTATCGTACATACAGTACATTGTAGCAGGGATGTATCGTATATACAGGACATTGTAACGGGGTGTATCATATATACAGAACATTGTAACAGGGGTGAATCATATATACGGGACATTGTAACAGAGACGTATCGTATATACGGGACATTGTAACAGGGGTGTATCGTATATACAGGACATTGTAGCAGGGATGTATCGTATATACGGGACATTGTAACGGGGTGTATCATATATACAGAACATTGTAACAGGGATGTATTATATATACGGGACATTGTAACAGGGATGTATCGTATATACAGGACATTGTAACAGGGGTGTCTCATATATACGGGACACTGTAATGGGGATGTATCGTATATACAGTACATTGTAACAGGGGTGTATCCTATATGCAGGACATTGTAACAGGGATATATCGTATATACAGTACATTGTAACAGGAGTGTATCGTATATACAGTACATTGTAACAGGAGTGTATTGTACATACGGGTCATTGTAACAGGGATGTATCGTATACAGAGTACATTGTAACAGGGGTGTATCGTATATACGGGACATTGTAACAGGGGTGTATCGTATATACAGTACATTGTAACAGGGATGTATTGTATATACAGGACATTGTAACAGGGATGTATTGTATATACAGTACATTGTAACAGGGGTGTACCGTATATACAGGACATTGTAGCAGGGGTGTATCGTATATACGGAACCTTGTTACAGGGGTGTATCGTATATATGGGACATTGTAACAGTGGTGTATCATATATACAATACGTTGTAACAGGGATGTATTGTATATGCAGTACATTGTAACAGGAACGTACCGTATATATGGGACATTGTAACAGGGATGTATCATATATACGGGGCATTGTAACTGGAATGTATCATATATACGGGACATTGTGACGGGGTGAATCATATATACAATACATTGTAACAGGGATGTATTGTATATACGGGACATTGTAACAGGGGTGTATCGTATATACGGGACATTGTAACAGGGATGTATCGTATATAGAGGACATTGTAACAGGGGTATATCATATATACGGGACACCGTAATGGGGATGTATCGTATATACAGTACATTGTAACAGGGGTGTATCCTATATGCAGAACATTGTAACAGGGATATATTGTATATGCAGTACATTGTAACAGGGGTGTATCCTACATACAGGGCATTGTAACAGGGATGTATCGTATATACAGTACATTGTAACAGGGATGTATCGTATATACAGTACATTGGAATAGGGTGTATTATATATTCAGTACATTGTAACAGGGGTGTATCGTATATACGGGACATTGTAACAGGGATGTTTCGTATATACAGTACATTGCAACAGGGATGAATCGTATATACAGGGCATTGTAACAGGAGTGTATCGTATTTATGGGACATTGTAACACGGGTGAATCGTATATACAGTACTTTGTAATAGGGGTGTATCGTATATACAGTACATTGTAACAGGGGTGTATCGTATATACAGTACATTGTAACATGGATGTATGGTATATACAGTACATTGTAACAGGGGTGTATTGTATATACGGTACATTGTAACAGGAGCGTATCGTATATACAGAACATTGTAACAGGGGTGAATAGTATATACGGGACTTTGCAACAGGGATGTATGGTATATACAGTACATTGTAACAGGGGTGTATCGTATATACAGTACATTGTTACAGGGGTGTATCGTATATTTGGGACATTGTAACAGAGATGTATCGTATATACAGGACATTATAAGAGGGGTGTATCGTATATACAAGACATTGTTACAGGGGTATGTCGTATATACGGGACATTTTAACAGGGATGTACCGTATATACAGTACATTGTAACAGGGGTGTATCGTATATATGGGACATTGTAACGGGGTGTATCGTATATACAGTACATTGTAACAGGGGTGTATCGTATATGGGACATTGAAACAGGGATGTATCGTATATACAGTACATTGTAACAGGGGTGTATCGTATATAAAGTACATTGTAACAGGGATGTACCGTATATACAGTACATTATAACAGGGGTGTATCGTATATAAAGTACATTGTAACGGGTGTATCGTATATACAGGACATTGTAACAGGGATGTATCGTATATACGGTACATTGTAACAAGGATTTATCGTATATACAGTACATTGGAACAGGGATGTATTGTATCTACAGGTCATTGTAACAGGGGTGTCTCGTATATAAAGTACATTGTCACAGGGATGTCCCGTATATACAGTACAGTATAACAGGGGTGTATCGTATATATGGAACATTATTACAGGGATGTATCGTATATACAGTACATTGTAACAGGGGTGTATCGTACATACGGGACATTGTAACAGGGATGTATCATGTATACAGGACATTGTAACAGGGATATATGGTATATAAGGGACATTGTAACAGGGATGTATCGTATATGCAGTACATTGTAACAGGAGTGTATCGTATATACAGTACATTGTAACAGGAGTGTATCGTACATACGGGTCATTGTAACAGAGATGTATCGTATACAGAGTACATTGTAACAGGGGTGTATCGTATATACGGGACATTGTAACAGGGATGTATTGTATATACAGTACATTGTAACAGGGGTGTACCGTATATACGGGACATTGTAGCAGGGGTATATCGTATATACGGAACCTTGTTACAGGGGTGTATCGTATATATGGGACATTGTAACAGTGGTGTATCATATATACAATACGTTGTAACAGGGATGTATTGTATATGCAGCACATTGTAACAGGAACGTACCGTATATATGGGACATTGTAACAGGGATGTATCATATATACGGGGCATTGTAACTGGAATGTATCGTATATACGGGACATTGTGACGGGGTGAATCATATATACAATACATTGTAACAGGGATGTATCGTATATACGGGACATTGTAACAGGGATGTATCGTATAGAGAGGACATTGTAACAGGGGTATATCATATATACGGGACACTGTAATGGGGATGTATCGTATATACAGTACGTTGTAACAGGGGTGTATCCTATATGCAGGACATTGTAACAGGGATATATTGTATATGCAGTACATTGTAACAGGGGTGTATCCTACATACAGGGCATTGTAACAGGGATGTATCGTATATACAGTACATTGTAACAGGGGTGTATCGTATATACAGGACATTGGAACAGGGTGTATTATATATTCAGTACATTGTAACAGGGGTGTATCATATATACGGGACATTGTAACAGGGATGTTTCGTATATACAGTACATTGCAACAGGGATGAATCGTATATACAGGGCATTGTAACAGGAGTGTATCGTATTTATGGGACATTGTAACACGGGTGAATCGTATATACAGTACTTTGTAATAGGGGTGTATCTTATATACAGTACATTGTAACAGGGGTGTATCGTATATACAGTACATTGTAACAGGGATGTATCGTATACACGGGACATTGTAACAGGGATGTATCGTATATACAGGACATTGTAACAGGGGTGTTTCATATATACTGTACATTGTAACAGGAGTGTATCGTATATGCAGTACATTGTAACAGGGGTGTATCGTATATGCGGGACATTGTAACAGGGATGTATCGTATATCCCGTACATTGTAACAGGGATATATCGTGTATACAGGACATTATACCTGGGGCGTATCATATATATGGGACATTGTAACAGGGGTGTATTGTATATGCAGTACACTGTAACAGGGATGAATCATGTATATAGTACATTGTAACAGGGATGTTACACGGGGCATTGTAACCGGGCTGTATCGTATATACAGTACATTGTAACAGTGATGAATTGAATACACAGTACATTGTAACGGGGATGTATCGTATATACAGTACATTGTAACAGGGATGTATCGTATACAGAGTACATTGTAACGGGGATGTATCGTATATACGGGACATTGTAACCGGGCTGTATCGTACATACAGTACATTGTAACAGTGATGTATTGTATACACAGTACATTGTAACGGGGATGTATCGTATATACTGGACATTGTAACAGGGGTGTACCGTATATACAGTACATTGTAACAGAGCTGTATTGTATATACAGTACGTTGTAACGGGATGTACGTATATACACGATATTGTCACAGGGGTGTATTGTATATACGGGACATTGTAACAGAGACGTATCGTATATACGGGACATTGTAACAGGGGTGTGTCGTATATACGGGACATTGTAACGGGGTGTATCATAAATACAGGACATTGTAACAGGTGTGTATCGTATATACAGGACATTGTAACGGGGTGTATCATATATACAGAACATTGTAACAGGGGTGAATCATATATACGGGACATTGCAACAGGGATGTATTGTATATACAGTACATTGTAACAGGGGTGTATCGTATATACAGGACATTGTAACAGAGATGTATCGTATATGCGGGACATTATAACAGGGGTGTATCGTATATACAAGACATTGTAACAGGGATGTATCGTATATCCCGTACATTGTAACAGGGATATATCGTGTATACAGGACATTATACCTGGGGCGTATCATATATATGGGACATTGTAACAGGGGTGTATTGTATATGCAGTACACTGTAACAGGGATGAATCATGTATATAGTACATTGTAACAGGGATGTTACACGGGGCATTGTAACCGGGCTGTATCGTATATACAGTACATTGTAACAGTGATGAATTGAATACACAGTACATTGTAACGGGGATGTATCGTATATACAGTACATTGTAACAGGGATGTATCGTATATACGGGACATTGTAACAGGGGTGTACCGTATATACAGTACATTGTAACAGGGATGTATTGTATACACAGTACATTGTAACGGGGATGTATCGTATATACGGGACATTGTAACCGGGCTGTATTGTACATACAGTACATTGTAACAGTGATGTATTGTATACACAGTACATTGTAACGGGGATGTATCGTATATACAGTACATTGTAACAGAGCTGTATTGTATATACAGTACATTGTAACGGGATGTACGTATATACAGGATATTGTCACAGGGGTGTATTGTATATACGGGACATTGTAACAGAGACGTATCGGACATACGGGACATTGTAACAGGGGTGTATCGTATATACGGGACATTGTAACAGGAGTGTATCATAAATACAGGACATTGTAACAGGGGTGTATCGTACATACAGTACATTGTAGCAGGGATGTATCGTATATACAGGACATTGTAACGGGGTGTATCATATATACAGAACATTGTAACAGGGGTGAATCATATATACGGGACATTGTAACAGAGACGTATCGTATATACGGGACATTGTAACAGGGGTGTATCGTATATACAGGACATTGTAGCAGGGATGTATCGTATATACGGGACATTGTAACGGGGTGTATCATATATACAGAACATTGTAACAGGGATGTATTATATATACGGGACATTGTAACAGGGATGTATCGTATATACAGGACATTGTAACAGGGGTGTCTCATATATACGGGACACTGTAATGGGGATGTATCGTATACACAGTACATTGTAACAGGGGTGTATCCTATATGCAGGACATTGTAACAGGGATATATCGTATATACAGTACATTGTAACAGGAGTGTATCGTATATACAGTACATTGTAACAGGAGTGTATTGTACATACGGGTCATTGTAACAGGGATGTATCGTATACAGAGTACATTGTAACAGGGGTGTATCGTATATACGGGACATTGTAACAGGGGTGTATCGTATATACAGTACATTGTAACAGGGATGTATTGTATATACAGGACATTGTAACAGGGATGTATTGTATATACAGTACATTGTAACAGGGGTGTACCGTATATACAGGACATTGTAGCAGGGGTGTATCGTATATACGGAACCTTGTTACAGGGGTGTATCGTATATATGGGACATTGTAACAGTGGTGTATCATATATACAATACGTTGTAACAGGGATGTATTGTATATGCAGTACATTGTAACAGGAACGTACCGTATATATGGGACATTGTAACAGGGATGTATCATATATACGGGGCATTGTAACTGGAATCTATCATATATACGGGACATTGTGACGGGGTGAATCATATATACAATACATTGTAACAGGGATGTATTGTATATACGGGACATTGTAACAGGGGTGTATCGTATATACGGGACATTGTAACAGGGATGTATCGTATATAGAGGACATTGTAACAGGGGTATATCATATATACGGGACACCGTAATGGGGATGTATCGTATATACAGTACATTGTAACAGGGGTGTATCCTATATGCAGGACATTGTAACAGGGATATATTGTATATGCAGTACATTGTAACAGGGGTGTATCCTACATACAGGGCATTGTAACAGGGATGTATCGTATATACAGTACATTGTAACAGGGATGTATCGTATATACAGTACATTGGAATAGGGTGTATTATATATTCAGTACATTGTAACAGGGGTGTATCGTATATACGGGACATTGTAACAGGGATGTTTCGTATATACAGTACATTGCAACAGGGATGAATCGTATATACAGGGCATTGTAACAGGAGTGTATCGTATTTATGGGACATTGTAACACGGGTGAATCGTATATACAGTACTTTGTAATAGGGGTGTATCGTATATACAGTACATTGTAACAGGGGTGTATCGTATATACAGTACATTGTAACATGGATGTATGGTGTATACAGTACATTGTAACAGGGGTGTATTGTATATACGGTACATTGTAACAGGAGCGTATCGTATATACAGAACATTGTAACAGGGGTGAATAGTATATACGGGACTTTGCAACAGGGATGTATGGTATATACAGTACATTGTAACAGGGGTGTATCGTATATACAGTACATTGTTACAGGGGTGTATCGTATATATGGGACATTGTAACAGAGATGTATCGTATATACAGGACATTATAAGAGGGGTGTATCGTATATACAAGACATTGTTACAGGGGTATGTCGTATATACGGGACATTTTAACAGGGATGTACCGTATATACAGTACATTGTAACAGGGGTGTATCGTATATATGGGACATTGTAACGGGGTGTATCGTATATACAGTACATTGTAACAGGGGTGTATCGTATATGGGACATTGAAACAGGGATGTATCGTATATACAGTACATTGTAACAGGGGTGTATCGTATATAAAGTACATTGTAACAGGGATGTACCGTATATACAGTACATTATAACAGGGGTGTATCGTATATAAAGTACATTGTAACGGGTGTATCGTATATACAGGACATTGTAACAGGGATGTATCGTATATACGGTACATTGTAACAAGGATTTATCGTATATACAGTACATTGGAACAGGGATGTATTGTATCTACAGGTCATTGTAACAGGGGTGTCTCGTATATAAAGTACATTGTCACAGGGATGTCCCGTATATACAGTACAGTATAACAGGGGTGTATCGTATATATGGAACATTATTACAGGGATGTATCGTATATACAGTACATTGTAACAGGGGTGTATCGTACATACGGGACATTGTAACAGGGATGTATCATGTATACAGGACATTGTAACAGGGATATATGGTATATAAGGGACATTGTAACAGGGATGTATCGTATATGCAGTACATTGTAACAGGAGTGTATCGTATATACAGTACATTGTAACAGGAGTGTATCGTACATACGGGTCATTGTAACAGAGATGTATCGTATACAGAGTACATTGTAACAGGGGTGTATCGTATATACGGGACATTGTAACAGGGATGTATTGTATATACAGTACATTGTAACAGGGGTGTACCGTATATACGGGACATTGTAGCAGGGGTATATCGTATATACGGAACCTTGTTACAGGGGTGTATCGTATATATGGGACATTGTAACAGTGGTGTATCATATATACAATACGTTGTAACAGGGATGTATTGTATATGCAGTACATTGTAACAGGAACGTACCGTATATATGGGACATTGTAACAGGGATGTATCATATATACGGGGCATTGTAACTGGAATGTATCGTATATACGGGACATTGTGACGGGGTGAATCATATATACAATACATTGTAACAGGGATGTATTGTATATACGGGACATTGTAACAGGGGTGTATCGTATATACGGGACATTGTAACAGGGATGTATCGTATATAGAGGACATTGTAACAGGGGTATATCATATATACGGGACACTGTAATGGGGATGTATCATATATACAGTACATTGTAACAGAGGTGTATCCTATATGCAGGACATTGTAACAGGGATATATTGTATATGCAGTGCATTGTAACAGGGGTGTATCCTACATACAGGGCATTATAACAGGGATGTATCGTATATACAGTACATTGTAACAGGGGTGTATCGTATATACAGGACATTGGAACAGGGTGTATTATATGTTCAGTACATTGTAACAGGGGTGTATCGTATATACGGGACATTGTAACAGGGATGTTTCGTATATACAGTACATTGCAACAGGGATGAATCGTATATACAGGGCATTGTAACAGGGATGTATCGTATATACGGGACATTGTAACAGGGGTGTATCTTATATACAGTGCATTGTAACAGGGGTGGATCGTATGTACGGGACATTGTAACAGGGGTGTATCGTATACATGTGACATTATAACAGGGGTGTTTCGTATATACTGTACATTGTAACAGGGGTGTATCGTATATGCGGGACATTGTAACAGGGATGTATCGTATATCCCGTACATTGTAACAGCGATATATCGTGTATACAGGACATTATACCTGGGGCGTATCATATATGTGGGACATTGTAACAGGGGTGTATTGTATATGCAGTACACTGTAACAGGGATGAATCATGTATATAGTACATTGTAACAGGGATGTTACACGGGGCATTGTAACCGGGCTGTATCGTATATACAGTACATTGTAACAGTGATGTATTGTATACACAGTACATTGTAACGGGGATGTATCGTATATACAGTACATTGTTACAGGGATGTATCGTATATACGGGACATTGTAACAGGGATGTACCGTATATACAGTACATTGTAACCGGGCTGTATTGTATACACAGTACATTGTAACGGGGATGTATCGTATATACAGTACATTGTAACAGGGATGTATCGTATATACGGGACATTGTAACAGGGGTGTACCGTATATACAGTACATTGTAACAGGGATGTATTGTATACACAGTACATTGTAACGGGGATGTATCGTATATACAGTACATTATAACAGGGATGTATCGTATATACGGGACATTGTAACAGGGGTGTACCGTATATACAGTACATTGTAACAGGGATGTATTGTATACACAGTACATTGTAACGGGGATGTATCGTATATACGGGACATTGTAACCGGGCTGTATTGTACACACAGTACATTGTAACAGTGATGTATTGTATACACAGTACATTGTAACGGGGATGTATCGTATATACAGTACATTGTAACAGAGCTGTATTGTATATACTGTACATTGTAACGGGATGTACGTATATACATGATATTGTCACAGGGGTGTATTGTATATACGGGACATTGTAACAGAGACGTATCGTATATACGGGACATTGTAACAGGGGTGTATCGTATATACGGGACATTGTAACAGGAGTGTATCATAAATACAGGACATTGTAACAGGGGTGTATCGTACATACAGTACATTGTAGCAGGGATGTATCGTATATACAGGACATTGTAACGGGGTGTATCATATATACAGAACATTGTAACAGGGGTGAATCATATATACGGGACATTGTAACAGAGACGTATCGTATATACGGGACATTGTAACAGGGGTGTATCGTATATACAGGACATTGTAGCAGGGATGTATCGTATATACGGGACATTGTAACAGGGGGTGTATCATAAATACAGGACATTGTAACAGGGGTGTATCATATATACAGTACATTGTAGCAGGGATGTATCGTATATACAGGACATTGTAACGGGGTGTATCATATATACAGAACATTGTAACGGGTGAATCGTATATACGGGACATTGCAACAAGGATGTATTGTATATACAGTACATTGTAACAGGGGTGTATCGTATATACAGTACATTGTAACAGGAGTGTATAGTATATACAGTACATTGTAACAGGGGTGTATCGTATATACGGGTCATTGTAACAGGAATGTATCATATACAGAGTACATTGTAACAGGGGTGTATCGTATATACGGGACATTGTAACAGGGATGTATTGTATATACAGTACATTGTAACAGGGGTGTACTGTGTATATGGGACATTGTAGCAGGGATGTATCGTATATACGGAAACTTGTTACAGGGGTATTACGTATTTATGGGACATTGTAACAGTGGTGTATCATATATACAATACGTTGTAACAGGGATGTATTGTATATGCAGTACATTGTAACAGGGGTGTATCGTATATACGGGACATTGTAACAGGGATGTATCGTATATACAGTACATTGTAACAGGGGTGTATCGTATATACAGGACATTGGAACAGGGTGTATTATATATTCAGTACATTGTAACAGGGGTGTATCGTATATACGGGACATTGTAACAGGGATGTTTCGTATATACAGTACATTGCAACAGGGATGAATCGTATATCCAGGACATTGGAACAGGGTGTATTATATATTCAGTACATTGTAACAGGGGTGTATTGTATATACAGGGCATTGTAACAGGAGTTTATCGTATTTATGGGACATTGTAACACGGGTGTATCGTATATACAGTACATTGTAGCAGGGATGTATCGTATATACAGTACACTGTAACAGGGGTGGATCGTATATACAGAACATTGTAACAGGGGTGTATCGTATATACAGTACATTGTAACAGGGGTGTATCATATATACAGTACATTGTAACAGGTGTGTATCGTATATATGGGACATTGTAACAGAGATGTATCGTATATACCGGACATTATAACAGGGGTGTATCGTATATACAAGACATTGTTACAGGGGTATGTCGTATATACGGGACATTTTAACAGGGATGTACCATATATACAGTACATTGTAACAGGGGTGTATTGTATATACGGGACATTGAAACAGGGATGTATCGTATATACAGTACATTGGAACAGGGATGTATCGTATCTACAGGTCATTGTAACAGGGATGTATCGTATATACAGTACATTGTAACAGGAGTGTATTGTATATACAGAGTACATTGTAACAGGGGAGTATCGTATATACGGGACATTGTAACAGGGATGTATTGTATATACAGTACATTGTAATAGGGGTGTACTGTATATACGGGTCATTGTAACAGGGCTGTATCGTATACAGAGTACATTGTAACAGGGGTGTATCCTATATGCAGGACATTGTAACAGGGATATATCGTATATACAGTACATTGTAACAGGGGTGTATCGTATATACGGGACATTGTAACAGGGATGTATTGTATATACAGTACATTGTAACAGGGGTGTACCGTATATACGGGACATTGTAGCAGGGGTGTATCGTATATAAGGAACCTTGTTACAGGGGTGTATCGTATATATGGGACATTGTAACAGTGGTGTATCATATATACAATACGTTGTAACAGGGATGTATTGTATATGCAGTACATTGTAACAGGAACGTACCGTATATATGGGACATTGTAACAGGGATGTATCATATATACAGGGCATTGTAACTGGAATGTATCGTATATACGGGACATTGTGACGGGGTGAATCATATATACAATACATTGTAACAGGGATGTATTGTATATACGGGACATTGTAACAGGGGTGTATCGTATATACGGGACATTGTAACAGGGATGTATCGTATATAGAGGACATTGTAACTGGGGTATATCATATATACGGGACACTGTAATGGGGATGTATCGTATATACAGTACGTTGTAACAGGGGTGTATCCTATATGCAGGACATTGTAACAGGGATATATTGTATATGCAGTACATTGTAACAGGGGTGTATCCTACATACAGGGCATTGTAACAGGGATGTATCGTATATACAGTACATTGTAACAGGGGTGTATCGTATATACAGGACATTGGAACAGGGTGTATTATATATTCAGTACATTGTAACAGGGGTGTATCATATATACGGGACATTGTAACAGGGATGTTTCGTATATACAGTACATTGCAACAGGGATGAATCGTATATACAGGGCATTGTAACAGGAGTGTATCGTATTTATGGGACATTGTAACACGGGTGAATCGTATATACAGTACTTTGTAATAGGGGTGTTTCATATATACTGTACATTGTAACAGGAGTGTATCATATATGCAGTACATTGTAACAGGGGTGTATCGTATATGCGGGACATTGTAACAGGGATGTATCGTATATCCCGTACATTGTAACAGGGATATATCGTGTATACAGGACATTATACCTGGGGCGTATCATATATATGGGACATTGTAACAGGGGTGTATTGTATATGCAGTACACTGTAACAGGGATGAATCATGTATATAGTACATTGTAACAGGGATGTTACACGGGGCATTGTAACCGGGCTGTATCGTATATACAGTACATTGTAACAGTGGTGTATTGTATACACAGTACATTGTAACGGGGATGTATCGTATATACAGTACATTGTAACAGGGATGTATCGTATACAGAGTACATTGTAACGGGGATGTATCGTATATACGGGACATTGTAACAGGGGTGTACCGTATATACAGTACATTGTAACAGAGCTGTATTGTATATACAGTACATTGTAACGGGATGTACGTATATACACGATATTGTCACAGTGGTGTATTGTATATACGGGACATTGTAACAGAGACGTATCGTATATACGGGACATTGTAACAGGGCTGTATCGTATATACGGGACATTGTAACGGGGTGTATCATATATACAGAACATTGTAACAGGGGTGAATCATATATACGGGACATTGCAACAGGGATGTATTGTATATACAGTACATTGTAACAGGGGTGTATCGTATATACGGGACATTATAACAGGAGTGTATCGTATATACAAGACATTGTAACAGGGGTGTATCATATATACGAGAAATTTTAACAGGGATGTACCGTATATACAGTACATTGTAACAGGGGTGTATCGTATACAGAGTACATTGTAACAGGGGTATATCGTATATACGGGACATTGTAACAGGGATGTATCGTATACAGAGTACATTGTAACAGGGGTGTATCGTATATACGGGACATTATAACAGGGGTGTATCGTATATACAGGATATTTTAACAGGGATGTATCGTATATACAGTACATTGTAACAAGGGTGTATCGTACATACGGGACATTGTAACAGGGATGTATCATGTATACAGGACATTGTAACAGGGATATATGGTATATAAGGGACATTGTAACAGGGATGTATCGTATATACAGTACATTGTAACAGGAGTGTATCGTATATACAGTAAATTGTAACAGGAACGTACCGTATATATGGGACATTATAACAGGGGTGTATCGTATATACAGGATATTTTAACAGGGATGTATCGTATATACAGTACATTGTAACAGGGGTGTATCATATATACAGTACATTGTAACAGGGGTGTATCGTATATACAGGACATTGTAACAGAGATGTATCGTATATACGGGACATTATAACAGGGGTGTATCGTATATACAAGACATTGTAACAGGGGTATATCATATATACGGGACATTTTAACAGGGATGTACCGTATATACAGTACATTGTAACAGGGGTGTATTGTATATATGGGACATTGTAACAGAGGTGTATCGTATATACAGTACATTGTAACAGGAGTGTATCGTATATACAGTACATTGTAACAGGGGTGTATCGTACATACGGGACATTGTAACAGGGATGTATCGTATACAGAGTACATTGTAACAGGGGTGTATCGTATATACGGGACATTATAACAGGGGTGTATCGTATATACAGGATATTTTAACAGGGATGTATCGTATATACAGTACATTGTAACAGGGGTGTATCGTACATACGGGACATTGTAACAGGGATGTATCATGTATACAGGACATTGTAACAGGGATATATGGTATATAAGGGACATTGTAACAGGGATGTATCGTATATACAGTACATTGTAACAGGAGTGTATCGTATATACAGTACATTGTAACAGGAACGTACCGTATATATGGGACATTATAACAGGGGTGTATCGTATATAAAGGATATTTTAACAGGGATGTATCATATATACAGTACATTGTAACAGGGGTGTATTGTACATACGGGACATTGTAACAGGGATGTATCATGTATACAGGACATTGGAACAGGGATGTATCGTATCTACAGGTCATTGTAACAGGGATGTATCGTATATACAGTACATTGTAACAGGAGTGTATTGTATATACAGAGTACATTGTAACAGGGGAGTATCGTATATACGGGACATTGTAACAGGGATGTATTGTATATACAGTACATTGTAATAGGGGTGTACTGTATATACGGGTCATTGTAACAGGGCTGTATCGTATACAGAGTACATTGTAACAGGGGTGTATCCTATATGCAGGACATTGTAACAGGGATATATCGTATATACAGTACATTGTAACAGGGGTGTATCGTATATACGGGACATTGTAACAGGGATGTATTGTATATACAGTACATTGTAACAGGGGTGTACCGTATATACGGGACATTGTAGCAGGGGTGTATCGTATATAAGGAACCTTGTTACAGGGGTGTATCGTATATATGGGACATTGTAA
Organism: Hemiscyllium ocellatum; assembly: GCF_020745735.1. NCBI lineage: Eukaryota > Metazoa > Chordata > Chondrichthyes > Orectolobiformes > Hemiscylliidae > Hemiscyllium > Hemiscyllium ocellatum. The sequence continues at coordinate 184,007 of NW_026869227.1, read as the reverse complement.
CAGTGGTGTATCATATATACAATACGTTGTAACAGGGATGTATTGTATATGCAGTACATTGTAACAGGAACGTACCGTATATATGGGACATTGTAACAGGGATGTATCATATATACAGGGCATTGTAACTGGAATGTATCGTATATACGGGACATTGTGACGGGGTGAATCATATATACAATACATTGTAACAGGGATGTATTGTATATACGGGACATTGTAACAGGGGTGTATCGTATATACGGGACATTGTAACAGGGATGTATCGTATATAGAGGACATTGTAACTGGGGTATATCATATATACGGGACACTGTAATGGGGATGTATCGTATATACAGTACGTTGTAACAGGGGTGTATCCTATATGCAGGACATTGTAACAGGGATATATTGTATATGCAGTACATTGTAACAGGGGTGTATCCTACATACAGGGCATTGTAACAGGGATGTATCGTATATACAGTACATTGTAACAGGGGTGTATCGTATATACAGGACATTGGAACAGGGTGTATTATATATTCAGTACATTGTAACAGGGGTGTATCATATATACGGGACATTGTAACAGGGATGTTTCGTATATACAGTACATTGCAACAGGGATGAATCGTATATACAGGGCATTGTAACAGGAGTGTATCGTATTTATGGGACATTGTAACACGGGTGAATCGTATATACAGTACTTTGTAATAGGGGTGTTTCATATATACTGTACATTGTAACAGGAGTGTATCATATATGCAGTACATTGTAACAGGGGTGTATCGTATATGCGGGACATTGTAACAGGGATGTATCGTATATCCCGTACATTGTAACAGGGATATATCGTGTATACAGGACATTATACCTGGGGCGTATCATATATATGGGACATTGTAACAGGGGTGTATTGTATATGCAGTACACTGTAACAGGGATGAATCATGTATATAGTACATTGTAACAGGGATGTTACACGGGGCATTGTAACCGGGCTGTATCGTATATACAGTACATTGTAACAGTGGTGTATTGTATACACAGTACATTGTAACGGGGATGTATCGTATATACAGTACATTGTAACAGGGATGTATCGTATACAGAGTACATTGTAACGGGGATGTATCGTATATACGGGACATTGTAACAGGGGTGTACCGTATATACAGTACATTGTAACAGAGCTGTATTGTATATACAGTACATTGTAACGGGATGTACGTATATACAAGATATTGTCACAGTGGTGTATTGTATATACGGGACATTGTAACAGAGACGTATCGTATATACGGGACATTGTAACAGGGCTGTATCGTATATACGGGACATTGTAACGGGGTGTATCATATATACAGAACATTGTAACAGGGGTGAATCATATATACGGGACATTGCAACAGGGATGTATTGTATATACAGTACATTGTAACAGGGGTGTATCGTATATACGGGACATTATAACAGGAGTGTATCGTATATACAAGACATTGTAACAGGGGTGTATCATATATACGAGAAATTTTAACAGGGATGTACCGTATATACAGTACATTGTAACAGGGGTGTATCGTATACAGAGTACATTGTAACAGGGGTATATCGTATATACGGGACATTGTAACAGGGATGTATCGTATACAGAGTACATTGTAACAGGGGTGTATCGTATATACGGGACATTATAACAGGGGTGTATCGTATATACAGGATATTTTAACAGGGATGTATCGTATATACAGTACATTGTAACAAGGGTGTATCGTACATACGGGACATTGTAACAGGGATGTATCATGTATACAGGACATTGTAACAGGGATATATGGTATATAAGGGACATTGTAACAGGGATGTATCGTATATACAGTACATTGTAACAGGAGTGTATCGTATATACAGTAAATTGTAACAGGAACGTACCGTATATATGGGACATTATAACAGGGGTGTATCGTATATACAGGATATTTTAACAGGGATGTATCGTATATACAGTACATTGTAACAGGGGTGTATCATATATACAGTACATTGTAACAGGGGTGTATCGTATATACAGGACATTGTAACAGAGATGTATCGTATATACGGGACATTATAACAGGGGTGTATCGTATATACAAGACATTGTAACAGGGGTATATCATATATACGGGACATTTTAACAGGGATGTACCGTATATACAGTACATTGTAACAGGGGTGTATTGTATATATGGGACATTGTAACAGAGGTGTATCGTATATACAGTACATTGTAACAGGAGTGTATCGTATATACAGTACATTGTAACAGGGGTGTATCGTATATACAGTACATTGTAACAGGGGTGTATCGTACATACGGGACATTGTAACAGGGATGTATCGTATACAGAGTACATTGTAACAGGGGTGTATCGTATATACGGGACATTATAACAGGGGTGTATCGTATATACAGGATATTTTAACAGGGATGTATCGTATATACAGTACATTGTAACAGGGGTGTATCGTACATACGGGACATTGTAACAGGGATGTATCATGTATACAGGACATTGTAACAGGGATATATGGTATATAAGGGACATTGTAACAGGGATGTATCGTATATACAGTACATTGTAACAGGAGTGTATCGTATATACAGTACATTGTAACAGGAACGTACCGTATATATGGGACATTATAACAGGGGTGTATCGTATATAAAGGATATTTTAACAGGGATGTATCATATATACAGTACATTGTAACAGGGGTGTATTGTACATACGGGACATTGTAACAGGGATGTATCATGTATACAGGACATTGTAACAGGGATATATGATATATAAGGGACATTGTAACAGGGTTGTATCGTATATACAGTACATTGTAACAGGGGTGTATTGTATATACGGGACATTGTAACAGGGATGTATTGTATATACAGTACATTGTAACAGGGGTGTACTGTATATACGGGACATTGTAGCAGGGGTGTATCGTATATACGGAAACTTGTTACAGGGGTGTTTCATATATATGGGACATTGTAACACTGGTGTATCATATATACAATACGTTGTAACAGGGATGTATTGTATATGCAGTACATTGTAACAGGAACGTACCGTATATATGGGACATTGTAACAGGGATGTATCGTATATACGGGGCATTGTAACAGAAATGTATCGTATACATTCCTGTTACAATGTACTGCATATACAATATATCCCTGTTACAATGTCCTGCATATAGGATACACCCCTGTTACAATGTACTGTATTGTAATGGGGTGAATCATATATACAATACATTGTAACCCGGATGTATTATATATACGGGACATTGTAACAGGGGTGTATCGTATATACAGGACATTGTAACAGGGGTGTCTCATATATACGGGACACTGTAATGGGGATGTATCGTATATACAGTACATTGTAACAGGGGTGTATCCTATATGCAGGACATTGTAACAGGGATATATCGTATATACAGTACATTGTAACAGGAGTGTATCGTATATACAGTACATTGTAACAGGAGTGTATTGTACATACGGGTCATTGTAACAGGGATGTATCGTATACAGAGTACATTGTAACAGGGGTGTATCGTATATACGGGACATTGTAGCAGGGGTGTATCGTATATACGGAACCTTGTTACAGGGGTGTATCGTATATATGGGACATTGTAACAGTGGTGTATCATATATACAATATGTTGTAACAGGGATGTATTGTATATGCAGTACATTGTAACAGGAACGTACCGTATATATGGGACATTGTAACAGGGATGTATCATATATACGGGGCATTGTAACTGGAATGTATCATATATACGGGACATTGTGACGGGGTGAATCATATATACAATACATTGTAACAGGGATGTATTGTATATACGGGACATTGTAACGGGGTGTATCGTATATACGGGACATTGTAACAGGGATGTATCGTATATAGAGGACATTGTAACAGGGGTATATCATATATACGGGACACTGTAATGGGGATGTATCGTATATACAGTACATTGTAACAGGGGTGTATCCTATATGCAGGACATTGTAACAGGGATATATTGTATATGCAGTACATTGTAACAGGGGTGTATCCTACATACAGGGCATTGTAACAGGAGTGTATTGTACATACGGGTCATTGCAACAGGGATGTATCGTATACAGAGTACATTGTAACAGGGGTGTATCGTATATACGGGACATTGTAACAGGGGTGTACCGTATATACAGGACATTGTAGCAGGGGTGTATCGTATATACGGAACCTTGTTACAGGGGTGTATCGTATATATGGGACATTGTAACAGTGGTGTATCATATATATAATACGTTGTAACAGGGATGTATTGTATATGCAGTACATTGTAACAGGAACGTACCGTATATATGGGACATTGTAACAGGGATGTATCATATATACGGGGCATTGTAACTGGAATGTATCATATATACGGGACATTGTGACGGGGTGAATCATATATACAATACATTGTAACAGGGATGTATTGTATATACGGGACATTGTAACAGGGGTGTATCGTATATACGGGACATTGTAACAGGGATGTATCGTATATAGAGGACATTGTAACAGGGGTATATCATATATACGGGACACTGTAATGGGGATGTATCGTATATACAGTACATTGTAACAGGGGTGTATCCTATATGCAGGACATTGTAACAGGGATATATTGTATATGCAGTACATTGTACCAGGGGTGTATCCTACATGCAGGGCATTGTAACAGGGATGTATCGTATATACAGTACATTGTAACAGGGATGTATCGTATATACAGTACATTGTAACAGGGGTGTATCGTATATACAGGATATTGGAACAGGGTGTATTATATATTCAGTACATTGTAACAGGGGTGTATCGTATATACGGGACATTGTAACAGGGATGTTTCGTATATACAGTACATTGCAACAGGGATGAATCGTATATACAGGGCATTGTAACAGCAGTGTATCGTATTTATGGGACATTGTAACACGGGTGAATCATATATACAGTACTTTGTAATAGGGGTGTATCGTATATACAGTACATTGTAACAGGGGTGTATCGTATATACAGTACATTGTAACAGGGATGTATGGTATATACAGTACATTGTAACAGGGGTGTATTGTATATACAGTACATTGTAACAGGAGCGTATCGTATATATGGGACATTGTAACAGAGATGTATCGTATATACAGGACATTATAAGAGGGGTGTATCGTATATACAAGACATTGTTACAGGGGTATGTCGTATATACGGGACATTTTAACAGGGATGTACCGTATATACAGTACATTGTAACAGGGGTGTATCGTATATGGGACATTGAAACAGGGATGTATCGTATATACAGTACATTGTAACAGGGGTGTATCGTATATAAAGTACATTGTAACAGGGATGTACCGTATATACAGTACATTATAACAGGGGTGTATCGTATATAAAGTACATTGTAACGGGTGTATCGTATATACAGGACATTGTAACAGGGATGTATCGTATATACGGTACATTGTAACAAGGATTTATCGTATATACAGTACATTGGAACAGGGATGTATCGTATCTACAGGTCATTGTAACAGGGGTGTCTCGTATATAAAGTACATTGTCACAGGGATGTCCCGTATATACAGTACAGTATAACAGGGGTGTATCGTATATATGGAACATTATTACAGGGATGTATCATATATACAGTACATTGTAAGAGGGGTGTATCGTACATACGGGACATTGTAACAGGGATGTATCATGTATACAGGACATTGTAATAGGGATATATGGTATATAAGGGACATTGTAACAGGGATGTATCGTATATACAGTACATTGTAACAGGGGTGTATCGTATATACGGGACATTGTAACAGGGATGTATTGTATATACAGTACATTGTAACAGGGGTGTACTGTATATACGGGACATTGTAGCAGGGGTGTATCGTATATACGGAACCGTGTTACAGGGGTGTATCGTATATATGGGACATTGTAACAGTGGTGTATCATATATACAATACGTTGTAACAGGGATGTATTGTATATGCAGTACATTGTAACAGGAACGTACCGTATATATGGGACATTGTAACAGGGATGTATCATATATACGGGGCATTATAACTGGAATGTATCATATATACGGGACATTGTGACGGGGTGAATCATATATACAATACATTGTAACAGGGATGTATTGTGTATACGGGACATTGTAACAGGGGTGTATCGTATATACGGGACATTGTAACAGGGATGTATCGTATACAGAGTACATTGTAACGGGGATGTATTGTATATACGGGACATTGTAACCGGGCTGTATCGTACATACAGTACATTGTAACAGTGATGTATTGTATACACAGTACATTGTAACGGGGATGTATCATATATACGGGACATTGTAACAGGGGTGTACCGTATATACAGTACATTGTAACAGAGCTGTATTGTATATACAGTACATTGTAACGGGATGTACGTATATACACGATATTGTCACAGGGGTGTATTGTATATACGGGACATTGTAACAGAGACATATCGTATATACGGGACATTGTAACAGGGGTGTATCGTATATACGGGACATTGTAAAGGGGTGTATCATAAATACAGGACATTGTAACAGGGGTGTATCGTACATACAGTACATTGTAACAGTGATGTATTGTATACACAGTACATTGTAACGGGGATGTATCGTATCTACAGTACATTGTAACAGGGATGTATCGTATACAGAGTACATTGTAACGGGGATGTATCGTATATACGGGACATTGTAACCGGGCTGTATCGTACATACAGTACATTGTAACAGTGATGTATTGTATACACAGTACATTGTAACGGGGATGTATCATATATACGGGACATTGTAACAGAGGTGTACCGTATATACAGTACATTGTAACAGAGCTGTATTGTATATACAGTACATTGTAACGGGATGTACGTATATACACGATATTGTCACAGGGGTGTATTGTATATACGGGACATTGTAACAGAGACATATCGTATATACGGGACATTGTAACAGGGGTGTATCGTATATACGGGACATTGTAAAGGGGTGTATCATAAATACAGGACATTGTAACAGGGGTGTATCGTACATACAGTACATTGTAGCAGGGATGTATCGTATATACAGGACATTGTAACGGGGTGTATCATATATACAGAACATTGTAACAGGGGTGAATCATATATACGGGACATTGCAACAGGGATGTATTGTATATACAGTACATTGTAACAGGGATGTATCGTATATACAGGACATTGTAACAGAGATGTATCGTATATGCGGGACATTATAACAGGGGTGTATCGTATATACAAGACATTGTAACAGGGGTATATCATATATACGGGAAATTTTAACAGGGATGTACCGTATATACAGTACATTGTAACAGGGGTGTATCGTATATATGGGACACTGTAACAGAGGTGTATCATATATACAGTACATTGTAACAGGAGTGTGTCGTATATACAGTACATTGTAACAGGGGTGTATCGTATATACAGTACATTGTAACAGGAGTGTATCGTACATATGGGACATTGTAACAGGGATGTATCGTATACAGAGTACATTGTAACAGGGGTGTATCGTATATACGGGACATTATAACAGGGGTGTATCGTATATACAGGATATTTTAACAGGGATGTATCGTATATACAGTACATTGTAACAGGGGTGTATCGTACATACGGGACATTGTAACAGGGATGTATCATGTATACAGGACATTGTAACAGGGATATATGGTATATAAGGGACATTGTAACAGGGATGTATCGTATATACAGTACATTGTAACAGGAGTGTATCGTATATACAGTACATTGTAACAGGAACGTACCGTATATATGGGACATTATAACAGGGGTGTATCGTATATACAGGATATTTTAACAGGGATGTATCATATATACAGTACATTGTAACAGGGGTGTATCGTACATACGGGACATTGTAACAGGGATGTATCATGTATACAGGACATTGTAACAGGGATATATGGTATATAAGGGACATTGTAACAGGGATGTATCATGTATACAGGACATTGTAACAGGGATATATGGTATATAAGGGACATTGTAACAGGGATGTATCGTATATACAGTACATTGTAACGGGGTGTATTGTATATACGGGACATTGTAACAGGGATGTATTGTATATACAGTACATTGTAACAGGGGTGTACTGTATATACGGGACATTGTAGCAGGGGTGTATCGTATATACGGGACATTGTAACAGGGATGTATCGTATATACAGGACATTGTAACAGGGGTGTCTCATATATACGGGACACTGTAATGGGGATGTATCGTATATACAGTACATTGTAACAGGGGTGTATCGTTTTGCAGGACATTGTAACAGGGATATATCGTATATACAGTACATTGTAACAGGAGTGTATCGTATATACAGTACATTGTAACAGGAGTGTATCGTATATACGGGTCATTGTAACAGGGATGTATCGTATACAGAGTACATTGTAACAGGGGTGTATCGTATATACGGGACATTGCAACAGGGATGTATTGTATATACAGTACATTGTAACAGGGGTGTACCGTATATACAGGACATTGTAGCAGGGGTGTATCGTATATACGGAACCTTGTTACAGGGGTGTATCGTATATATGGGACATTGTAACAGTGGTGTATCATATATACAATACATTGTAACAGGGATGTATTGTATATGCAGTACATTGTAACAGGGGTGTATCCTACATACAGGGCATTGTAACAGGGATGTATCGTATATACAGTACATTGTAACGGGGATGTATCGTATATACAGTACATTGTAACAGGATTGTATTGTCTTCACAGTACATTGTAACGGGGATGTATCGTATATACAGTACATTGTAACAGGGATGTATCGTATACACAGTACATTGTAACGGGGATGTATCGTATATACAGTACATTGTAACAGGGATGTATTGTATACACAGTACATTGTAACGGGGATATATCGTATATACGGGACATTGTAACCGGGCTGTATTGTATATACAGTACATTGTAACGGGATGTACGTATATACACGATATTGTCACAGGGGTGTATTGTATATACGGGACATTGTAACAGGGGTGTATCGTATATTGTATATGCAGTACACTGTAACAGGGATGAATCATGTATATAGTACATTGTAACAGGGATGTTACACGGGGCATTGTAACCGGGCTGTATCGTATATACAGTACATTGTAACAGTGATGTATTGTATACACAGTACATTGTAACGGGGATGTATCGTATATACAGTACATTGTTACAGGGATGTATCGTATATGCAGTACATTGTAACAGGGGTGTATCCTACATACAGGGCATTGTAACAGGGATGTATCGTATATACAGTACATTGTAACGGGGATGTATCGTATATACAGTACATTGTAACAGGATTGTATTGTCTTCACAGTACATTGTAACGGGGATGTATCGTATATACAGTACATTGTAACAGGGATGTATCGTATACACAGTACATTGTAACGGGGATGTATCGTATATACAGTACATTGTAACAGGGATGTATTGTATACACAGTACATTGTAACGGGGATATATCGTATATACGGGACATTGTAACCGGGCTGTATTGTATATACAGTACATTGTAACGGGATGTACGTATATACACGATATTGTCACAGGGGTGTATTGTATATACGGGACATTGTAACAGGGGTGTATCGTATATACAGGACATTGTAACAGGGGTGTATCATAAATACCGTACATTGTAGCAGGGATGTATCGTATATACAGGACATTGTAGCAGGGATGTATCGTATATACAGGACATTGTAACAGGGGTGTATCATATATACAGAACATTGTAACAGGGGTGAATCGTATATACGGGACATTGCAACAGGGATGTATTGTATATACAGTACATTGTAACAGGGGTGTATCGTATATACAGTACATTGTAACAGGGGTGTATCGTATATACGGAACATTGTAACAGGGGTGTATCGTATATACAAGACATTGTAACAGGGGTATATCGTATATACGGGACATTTTAACAGGGATGTACCGTATATACAGTACATTGTAACGGGTGTATCGTATATACGGGACATTATAACAGGGGTGTATCGTATATATGGGACATTGTAACAGTGGTGTGTTATATATACAATACGTTGTAACAGGGATGTATTGTATATGCAGTACATTGTAACAGGAACGTACCGTATATATGGGACATTGTAACAGGGGTGTATCGTATATACAGTACATTGTAACGGGGGTGTATCGTATATAAGGCACATTGTAACAGGGATGTATCGTACATACAGTACATTGTAACAGGAGTGTATCGTATATACGGGACATTGTAACAGGGATGTATTGTATATACAGTACATTGTAACAGGAGTGTATCGTATATACGGGACATTGTAACAGGGATGTATTGTATATACAGTACATTGTAACAGGGGTGTGCTGTATATACGGGACATTGTAGCAGGGGTGTATCGTATATACGGAAACTTGTTACAGGGGTGTATCGTATATATGGGACATTGTAACAGTGGTGTATCATATATACAATACGTTGTAACAGGGATGCATTGTATATGCAGTACATTGTAACAGGAACATATCGTATATACGGGGCATTGTAACAGGAATGTATCGTATACATTCCTGTTACAATGTACTGCATATACAATATATCCCTGTTACAATGTCCTGCATATAGGATACACCCCTGTTACAATGTACTGTATATATGATACATCCCCATTACAGTGTCTCATATATATGATATACCCCTGTTACAATGTCCTCTATATACGATACATCCCTGTTACAATGTCCCGTATATACGATACACCCCTGTTACAATGTCCCGTATATACAATACATCCCTGTTACAATGTATTGTATATATGATTCACCCCGTCACAATGTCCCGTATATACGATACATTCCAGTTACAATGCCCCGTATATATGATACATCCCTGTTACAATGTCCCATATATACGGTACGTTCCTGTTACAATGTACTGCATATACAATACATCCCTGTTACAACGTATTGTATATATGATACACCACTGTTACAATGTCCCATATATACGATACACCCCTGTAACAAGGTTCCTTATATACGATACACCCCTGCTACAATGTCCCGTATATATTACTGTATTGTAACGGGGTGAATCATATATACAATACATTGTAACAGGGATGTATTATATATATGGAACATTGTAACAGGGATGTATCATGTATACAGGACATTGTAACAGGGATGTATCGTATATACAGGACATAGTAACAGGGGTGTCTCATATATATGGGACACTGTAATGGGGATGTATCGTACATACAGTACATTGTAACGGGTGTATCCTATATGCAGGACATTGTAACAGGGATATATCGTATATACAGTACATTGTAACAGGAGTGTATTGTATATACAGTACATTGTAACAGGAGTGTATTGTACATACGGGTCATTGTAACAGGGATGTATCGTATACAGAGTACATTGTAACAGGGGTGTATCGTATATACGGGACATTGTAACAGGGATGTATTGTATATACAGTACATTGTAACAGGGGTGTATCGTATATACGGGACATTGTAGCAGGGGTGTATCGTATATACGGAACCTTGTTACAGGGGTGTATCGTATATATGGGACATTGTAACAGTGGTGTATCATATATACAATACGTTGTAACAGGGATGTATTGTATATGCAGTACATTGTAACAGGAACGTACCGTATATATGGGACATTGTAACAGGGATGTATCATATATACGGGGCATTGTAACAGGAATGTATCGTATATACGGGACATTGTGACGGGGTGAATCATATATACAATACATTGTAACAAGGATGTATTGTATATACGGGACATTGTAACAGGGGTGTATCGTATATACGGGACATTGTAACAGGGATGTATCATATATAGAGGACATTGTAACAGGGGTATATCATATATACGGGACACTGTAATGGGGATGTATCATATATACAGTACATTGTAACAGAGGTGTATCCTATATGCAGGACATTGTAACAGGGATATATTGTATATGCAGTGCATTGTAACAGGGGTGTATCCTACATACAGGGCATTATAACAGGGATGTATCGTATATACAGTACATTGTAACAGGGGTGTATCGTATATACAGGACATTGGAACAGGGTGTATTATATGTTCAGTACATTGTAACAGGGGTGTATCGTATATACGGGACATTGTAACAGGGATGTTTCGTATATACAGTACATTGCAACAGGGATGAATCGTATATACAGGGCATTGTAACAGGGATGTATCGTATATACGGGACATTGTAACAGGGGTGTATCTTATATACAGTGCATTGTAACAGGGGTGGATCGTATGTACGGGACATTGTAACAGGGGTGTATCGTATACATGTGACATTATAACAGGGGTGTTTCGTATATACTGTACATTGTAACAGGGGTGTATCGTATATGCGGGACATTGTAACAGGGATGTATCGTATATCCCGTACATTGTAACAGGGATATATCGTGTATACAGGACATTATACCTGGGGCGTATCATATATGTGGGACATTGTAACAGGGGTGTATTGTATATGCAGTACACTGTAACAGGGATGAATCATGTATATAGTACATTGTAACAGGGATGTTACACGGGGCATTGTAACCGGGCTGTATCGTATATACAGTACATTGTAACAGTGATGTATTGTATACACAGTACATTGTAACGGGGATGTATCGTATATACAGTACATTGTTACAGGGATGTATCGTATATACGGGACATTGTAACAGGGATGTACCGTATATACAGTACATTGTAACAGGGATGTATTGTATACACAGTACATTGTAACGGGGATGTATCGTATATACAGTACATTGTAACAGGGATGTATCGTATATACGGGACATTGTAACAGGGGTGTACCGTATATACAGTACATTGTAACAGGGATGTATTGTATACACAGTACTTTGTAACGGGGATGTATCGTATATACAGTACATTATAACAGGGATGTATCGTATATACGGGACATTGTAACAGGGGTGTACCGTATATACAGTACATTGTAACAGGGATGTATTGTATACACAGTACATTGTAACGGGGATGTATCGTATATACGGGACATTGTAACCGGGCTGTATTGTACACACAGTACATTGTAACAGTGATGTATTGTATACACAGTACATTGTAACGGGGATGTATCGTATATACAGTACATTGTAACAGAGCTGTATTGTATATACTGTACATTGTAACGGGATGTACGTATATACATGATATTGTCACAGGGGTGTATTGTATATACGGGACATTGTAACAGAGACGTATCGTATATACGGGACATTGTAACAGGGGTGTATCGTATATACGGGACATTGTAACAGGAGTGTATCATAAATACAGGACATTGTAACAGGGGTGTATCGTACATACAGTACATTGTAGCAGGGATGTATCGTATATACAGGACATTGTAACGGGGTGTATCATATATACAGAACATTGTAACAGGGGTGAATCATATATACGGGACATTGTAACAGAGACGTATCGTATATACGGGACATTGTAACAGGGGTGTATCGTATATACAGGACATTGTAGCAGGGATGTATCGTATATACGGGACATTGTAACAGGGGGTGTATCATAAATACAGGACATTGTAACAGGGGTGTATCATATATACAGTACATTGTAGCAGGGATGTATCGTATATACAGGACATTGTAACGGGGTGTATCATATATACAGAACATTGTAACGGGTGAATCGTATATACGGGACATTGCAACAAGGATGTATTGTATATACAGTACATTGTAACAGGGGTGTATCGTATATACAGTACATTGTAACAGGAGTGTATTGTATATACAGTACATTGTAACAGGGGTGTATCGTATATACGGGTCATTGTAACAGGAATGTATCATATACAGAGTACATTGTAACAGGGGTGTATCGTATATACGGGACATTGTAACAGGGATGTATTGTATATACAGTACATTGTAACAGGGGTGTACTGTGTATATGGGACATTGTAGCAGGGATGTATCGTATATACGGAAACTTGTTACAGGGGTATTACGTATTTATGGGACATTGTAACAGTGGTGTATCATATATACAATACGTTGTAACAGGGATGTATTGTATATGCAGTACATTGTAACAGGGGTGTATCGTATATACGGGACATTGTAACAGGGATGTATCGTATATACAGTACATTGTAACAGGGGTGTATCGTATATACAGGACATTGGAACAGGGTGTATTATATATTCAGTACATTGTAACAGGGGTGTATCGTATATACGGGACATTGTAACAGGGATGTTTCGTATATACAGTACATTGCAACAGGGATGAATCGTATATACAGGACATTGGAACAGGGTGTATTATATATTCAGTACATTGTAACAGGGGTGTATTGTATATACAGGGCATTGTAACAGGAGTTTATCGTATTTATGGGACATTGTAACACGGGTGTATCGTATATACAGTACATTGTAGCAGGGATGTATCGTATATACAGTACACTGTAACAGGGGTGGATCGTATATACAGAACATTGTAACAGGGGTGTATCGTATATACAGTACATTGTAACAGGGGTGTATCATATATACAGTACATTGTAACAGGTGTGTATCGTATATATGGGACATTGTAACAGAGATGTATCGTATATACGAGACATTATAACAGGGGTGTATCGTATATACAAGACATTGTTACAGGGGTATGTCGTATATACGGGACATTTTAACAGGGATGTACCATATATACAGTACATTGTAACAGGGGTGTATTGTATATACGGGACATTGAAACAGGGATGTATCGTATATACAGTACATTGGAACAGGGATGTATCGTATCTACAGGTCATTGTAACAGGGATGTATCGTATATACAGTACATTGTAACAGGAGTGTATTGTATATACAGAGTACATTGTAACAGGGGAGTATCGTATATACGGGACATTGTAACAGGGATGTATTGTATATACAGTACATTGTAATAGGGGTGTACTGTATATACGGGTCATTGTAACAGGGCTGTATCGTATACAGAGTACATTGTAACAGGGGTGTATCCTATATGCAGGACATTGTAACAGGGATATATCGTATATACAGTACATTGTAACAGGGGTGTATCGTATATACGGGACATTGTAACAGGGATGTATTGTATATACAGTACATTGTAACAGGGGTGTACCGTATATACGGGACATTGTAGCAGGGGTGTATCGTATATAAGGAACCTTGTTACAGGGGTGTATCGTATATATGGGACATTGTAACAGTGGTGTATCATATATACAATACGTTGTAACAGGGATGTATTGTATATGCAGTACATTGTAACAGGAACGTACCGTATATATGGGACATTGTAACAGGGATGTATCATATATACAGGGCATTGTAACTGGAATGTATCGTATATACGGGACATTGTGACGGGGTGAATCATATATACAATACATTGTAACAGGGATGTATTGTATATACGGGACATTGTAACAGGGGTGTATCGTATATACGGGACATTGTAACAGGGATGTATCGTATATAGAGGACATTGTAACTGGGGTATATCATATATACGGGACACTGTAATGGGGATGTATCGTATATACAGTACGTTGTAATAGGGGTGTATCCTATATGCAGGACATTGTAACAGGGATATATTGTATATGCAGTACATTGTAACAGGGGTGTATCCTACATACAGGGCATTGTAACAGGGGTGTATCGTATATACAGGACATTGTAGCAGGGATGTATCGTATATACGGGACATTGTAACAGGGGGTGTATCATAAATACAGGACATTGTAACAGGGGTGTATCATATATACAGTACATTGTAGCAGGGATGTATCGTATATACAGGACATTGTAACGGGGTGTATCATATATACAGAACATTGTAACGGGTGAATCGTATATACGGGACATTGCAACAAGGATGTATTGTATATACAGTACATTGTAACAGGGGTGTATCGTATATACAGTACATTGTAACAGGAGTGTATTGTATATACAGTACATTGTAACAGGGGTGTATCGTATATACGGGTCATTGTAACAGGAATGTATCATATACAGAGTACATTGTAACAGGGGTGTATCGTATATACGGGACATTGTAACAGGGATGTATTGTATATACAGTACATTGTAACAGGGGTGTACTGTGTATATGGGACATTGTAGCAGGGATGTATCGTATATACGGAAACTTGTTACAGGGGTATTACGTATTTATGGGACATTGTAACAGTGGTGTATCATATATACAATACGTTGTAACAGGGATGTATTGTATATGCAGTACATTGTAACAGGGGTGTATCGTATATACGGGACATTGTAACAGGGATGTATCGTATATACAGTACATTGTAACAGGGGTGTATCGTATATACAGGACATTGGAACAGGGTGTATTATATATTCAGTACATTGTAACAGGGGTGTATCGTATATACGGGACATTGTAACAGGGATGTTTCGTATATACAGTACATTGCAACAGGGATGAATCGTATATACAGGACATTGGAACAGGGTGTATTATATATTCAGTACATTGTAACAGGGGTGTATTGTATATACAGGGCATTGTAACAGGAGTTTATCGTATTTATGGGACATTGTAACACGGGTGTATCGTATATACAGTACATTGTAGCAGGGATGTATCGTATATACAGTACACTGTAACAGGGGTGGATCGTATATACAGAACATTGTAACAGGGGTGTATCGTATATACAGTACATTGTAACAGGGGTGTATCATATATACAGTACATTGTAACAGGTGTGTATCGTATATATGGGACATTGTAACAGAGATGTATCGTATATACGAGACATTATAACAGGGGTGTATCGTATATACAAGACATTGTTACAGGGGTATGTCGTATATACGGGACATTTTAACAGGGATGTACCATATATACAGTACATTGTAACAGGGGTGTATTGTATATACGGGACATTGAAACAGGGATGTATCGTATATACAGTACATTGGAACAGGGATGTATCGTATCTACAGGTCATTGTAACAGGGATGTATCGTATATACAGTACATTGTAACAGGAGTGTATTGTATATACAGAGTACATTGTAACAGGGGAGTATCGTATATACGGGACATTGTAACAGGGATGTATTGTATATACAGTACATTGTAATAGGGGTGTACTGTATATACGGGTCATTGTAACAGGGCTGTATCGTATACAGAGTACATTGTAACAGGGGTGTATCCTATATGCAGGACATTGTAACAGGGATATATCGTATATACAGTACATTGTAACAGGGGTGTATCGTATATACGGGACATTGTAACAGGGATGTATTGTATATACAGTACATTGTAACAGGGGTGTACCGTATATACGGGACATTGTAGCAGGGGTGTATCGTATATAAGGAACCTTGTTACAGGGGTGTATCGTATATATGGGACATTGTAACAGTGGTGTATCATATATACAATACGTTGTAACAGGGATGTATTGTATATGCAGTACATTGTAACAGGAACGTACCGTATATATGGGACATTGTAACAGGGATGTATCATATATACAGGGCATTGTAACTGGAATGTATCGTATATACGGGACATTGTGACGGGGTGAATCATATATACAATACATTGTAACAGGGATGTATTGTATATACGGGACATTGTAACAGGGGTGTATCGTATATACGGGACATTGTAACAGGGATGTATCGTATATAGAGGACATTGTAACTGGGGTATATCATATATACGGGACACTGTAATGGGGATGTATCGTATATACAGTACGTTGTAATAGGGGTGTATCCTATATGCAGGACATTGTAACAGGGATATATTGTATATGCAGTACATTGTAACAGGGGTGTATCCTACATACAGGGCATTGTAACAGGGATGTATCGTATATACAGTACATTGTAACAGGGGTGTATCGTATATACAGGACATTGGAACAGGGTGTATTATATATTCAGTACATTGTAACAGGGGTGTATCATATATACGGGACATTGTAACAGGGATGTTTCGTATATACAGTACATTGCAACAGGGATGAATCGTATATACAGGGCATTGTAACAGGAGTGTATCGTATTTATGGGACATTGTAACACGGGTGAATCGTATATACAGTACTTTGTAATAGGGGTGTTTCATATATACTGTACATTGTAACAGGAGTGTATCGTATATGCAGTACATTGTAACAGGGGTGTATCGTATATGCGGGACATTGTAACAGGGATGTATCGTATATCCCGTACATTGTAACAGGGATATATCGTGTATACAGGACATTATACCTGGGGCGTATCATATATATGGGACATTGTAACAGGGGTGTATTGTATATGCAGTACACTGTAACAGGGATGAATCATGTATATAGTACATTGTAACAGGGATGTTACACGGGGCATTGTAACCGGGCTGTATCGTATATACAGTACATTGTAACAGTGGTGTATTGTATACACAGTACATTGTAACGGGGATGTATCGTATATACAGTACATTGTAACAGGGATGTATCGTATACAGAGTACATTGTAACGGGGATGTATCGTATATACGGGACATTGTAACAGGGGTGTACCGTATATACAGTACATTGTAACAGAGCTGTATTGTATATACAGTACATTGTAACGGGATGTACGTATATACACGATATTGTCACAGTGGTGTATTGTATATACGGGACATTGTAACAGAGACGTATCGTATATACGGGACATTGTAACAGGGCTGTATCGTATATACGGGACATTGTAACGGGGTGTATCATATATACAGAACATTGTAACAGGGGTGAATCATATATACGGGACATTGCAACAGGGATGTATTGTATATACAGTACATTGTAACAGGGGTGTATCGTATATACGGGACATTATAACAGGAGTGTATCGTATATACAAGACATTGTAACAGGGGTATATCATATATACGAGAAATTTTAACAGGGATGTACCGTATATACAGTACATTGTAACAGGGGTGTATCGTATACAGAGTACATTGTAACAGGGGTATATCGTATATACGGGACATTGTAACAGGGATGTATCGTATACAGAGTACATTGTAACAGGGGTGTATCGTATATACGGGACATTATAACAGGGGTGTATCGTATATACAGGATATTTTAACAGGGATGTATCGTATATACAGTACATTGTAACAAGGGTGTATCGTACATACGGGACATTGTAACAGGGATGTATCATGTATACAGGACATTGTAACAGGGATATATGGTATATAAGGGACATTGTAACAGGGATGTATCGTATATACAGTACATTGTAACAGGAGTGTATCGTATATACAGTAAATTGTAACAGGAACGTACCGTATATATGGGACATTATAACAGGGGTGTATCGTATATACAGGATATTTTAACAGGGATGTATCGTATATACAGTACATTGTAACAGGGGTGTATCATATATACAGTACATTGTAACAGGGGTGTATCGTATATACAGGACATTGTAACAGAGATGTATCGTATATACGGGACATTATAACAGGGGTGTATCGTATATACAAGACATTGTAACAGGGGTATATCATATATACGGGACATTTTAACAGGGATGTACCGTATATACAGTACATTGTAACAGGGGTGTATTGTATATATGGGACATTGTAACAGAGGTGTATCGTATATACAGTACATTGTAACAGGAGTGTATCGTATATACAGTACATTGTAACAGGGGTGTATCGTACATACGGGACATTGTAACAGGGATGTATCGTATACAGAGTACATTGTAACAGGGGTGTATCGTATATACGGGACATTATAACAGGGGTGTATCGTATATACAGGATATTTTAACAGGGATGTATCGTATATACAGTACATTGTAACAGGGGTGTATCGTACATACGGGACATTGTAACAGGGATGTATCATGTATACAGGACATTGTAACAGGGATATATGGTATATAAGGGACATTGTAACAGGGATGTATCGTATATACAGTACATTGTAACAGGAGTGTATCGTATATACAGTACATTGTAACAGGAACGTACCGTATATATGGGACATTATAACAGGGGTGTATCGTATATAAAGGATATTTTAACAGGGATGTATCATATATACAGTACATTGTAACAGGGGTGTATTGTACATACGGGACATTGTAACAGGGATATATCATGTATACAGGACATTGTAACAGGGATATATGATATATAAGGGACATTGTAACAGGGTTGTATCGTATATACAGTACATTGTAACAGGGGTGTATTGTATATACGGGACATTGTAACAGGGATGTATTGTATATACAGTACATTGTAACAGGGGTGTACTGTATATACGGGACATTGTAGCAGGGGTGTATCGTATATACGGAAACTTGTTACAGGGGTGTTTCATATATATGGGACATTGTAACACTGGTGTATCATATATACAATACGTTGTAACAGGGATGTATTGTATATGCAGTACATTGTAACAGGAACGTACCGTATATATGGGACATTGTAACAGGGATGTATCATATATACGGGGCATTGTAACAGAAATGTATCGTATACATTCCTGTTACAATGTACTGCATATACAATATATCCCTGTTACAATGTCCTGCATATAGGATACACCCCTGATACAATGTACTGTATTGTAATGGGGTGAATCATATATACAATACATTGTAACCCGGATGTATTATATATACGGGACATTGTAACAGGGGTGTATCGTATATACAGGACATTGTAACAGGGGTGTCTCATATATACGGGACACTGTAATGGGGATGTATCGTATATACAGTACATTGTAACAGGGGTGTATCCTATATGCAGGACATTGTAACAGGGATATATCGTATATACAGTACATTGTAACAGGAGTGTATCGTATATACAGTACATTGTAACAGGAGTGTATTGTACATACGGGTCATTGTAACAGGGATGTATCGTATACAGAGTACATTGTAACAGGGGTGTATCGTATATACGGGACATTGTAGCAGGGGTGTATCGTATATACGGAACCTTGTTACAGGGGTGTATCGTATATATGGGACATTGTAACAGTGGTGTATCATATATACAATATGTTGTAACAGGGATGTATTGTATATGCAGTACATTGTAACAGGAACGTACCGTATATATGGGACATTGTAACAGGGATGTATCATATATACGGGGCATTGTAACTGGAATGTATCATATATACGGGACATTGTGACGGGGTGAATCATATATACAATACATTGTAACAGGGATGTATTGTATATACGGGACATTGTAACGGGGTGTATCGTATATACGGGACATTGTAACAGGGATGTATCGTATATAGAGGACATTGTAACAGGGGTATATCATATATACGGGACACTGTAATGGGGATGTATCGTATATACAGTACATTGTAACAGGGGTGTATCCTATATGCAGGACATTGTAACAGGGATATATTGTATATGCAGTACATTGTAACAGGGGTGTATCCTACATACAGGGCATTGTAACAGGAGTGTATTGTACATACGGGTCATTGCAACAGGGATGTATCGTATACAGAGTACATTGTAACAGGGGTGTATCGTATATACGGGACATTGTAACAGGGGTGTACCGTATATACAGGACATTGTAGCAGGGGTGTATCGTATATACGGAACCTTGTTACAGGGGTGTATCGTATATATGGGACATTGTAACAGTGGTGTATCATATATATAATACGTTGTAACAGGGATGTATTGTATATGCAGTACATTGTAACAGGAACGTACCGTATATATGGGACATTGTAACAGGGATGTATCATATATACGGGGCATTGTAACTGGAATGTATCATATATACGGGACATTGTGACGGGGTGAATCATATATACAATACATTGTAACAGGGATGTATTGTATATACGGGACATTGTAACAGGGGTGTATCGTATATACGGGACATTGTAACAGGGATGTATCGTATATAGAGGACATTGTAACAGGGGTATATCATATATACGGGACACTGTAATGGGGATGTATCGTATATACAGTACATTGTAACAGGGGTGTATCCTATATGCAGGACATTGTAACAGGGATATATTGTATATGCAGTACATTGTACCAGGGGTGTATCCTACATGCAGGGCATTGTAACAGGGATGTATCGTATATACAGTACATTGTAACAGGGATGTATCGTATATACAGTACATTGTAACAGGGGTGTATCGTATATACAGGATATTGGAACAGGGTGTATTATATATTCAGTACATTGTAACAGGGGTGTATCGTATATACGGGACATTGTAACAGGGATGTTTCGTATATACAGTACATTGCAACAGGGATGAATCGTATATACAGGGCATTGTAACAGGAGTGTATCGTATTTATGGGACATTGTAACACGGGTGAATCATATATACAGTACTTTGTAATAGGGGTGTATCATATATACAGTACATTGTAACAGGGGTGTATCGTATATACAGTACATTGTAACAGGGATGTATGGTATATACAGTACATTGTAACAGGGGTGTATTGTATATACAGTACATTGTAACAGGAGCGTATCGTATATATGGGACATTGTAACAGAGATGTATCGTATATACAGGACATTATAAGAGGGGTGTATCGTATATACAAGACATTGTTACAGGGGTATGTCGTATATACGGGACATTTTAACAGGGATGTACCGTATATACAGTACATTGTAACAGGGGTGTATCGTATATGGGACATTGAAACAGGGATGTATCGTATATACAGTACATTGTAACAGGGGTGTATCGTATATAAAGTACATTGTAACAGGGATGTACCGTATATACAGTACATTATAACAGGGGTGTATCGTATATAAAGTACATTGTAACGGGTGTATCGTATATACAGGACATTGTAACAGGGATGTATCGTATATACGGTACATTGTAACAAGGATTTATCGTATATACAGTACATTGGAACAGGGATGTATCGTATCTACAGGTCATTGTAACAGGGGTGTCTCGTATATAAAGTACATTGTCACAGGGATGTCCCGTATATACAGTACAGTATAACAGGGGTGTATCGTATATATGGAACATTATTACAGGGATGTATCATATATACAGTACATTGTAAGAGGGGTGTATCGTACATACGGGACATTGTAACAGGGATGTATCATGTATACAGGACATTGTAATAGGGATATATGGTATATAAGGGACATTGTAACAGGGATGTATCGTATATACAGTACATTGTAACAGGGGTGTATCGTATATACGGGACATTGTAACAGGGATGTATTGTATATACAGTACATTGTAACAGGGGTGTACTGTATATACGGGACATTGTAGCAGGGGTGTATCGTATATACGGAACCGTGTTACAGGGGTGTATCGTATATATGGGACATTGTAACAGTGGTGTATCATATATACAATACGTTGTAACAGGGATGTATTGTATATGCAGTACATTGTAACAGGAACGTACCGTATATATGGGACATTGTAACAGGGATGTATCATATATACGGGGCATTATAACTGGAATGTATCATATATACGGGACATTGTGACGGGGTGAATCATATATACAATACATTGTAACAGGGATGTATTGTGTATACGGGACATTGTAACAGGGGTGTATCGTATATACGGGACATTGTAACAGGGATGTATCGTATACAGAGTACATTGTAACGGGGATGTATTGTATATACGGGACATTGTAACCGGGCTGTATCGTACATACAGTACATTGTAACAGTGATGTATTGTATACACAGTACATTGTAACGGGGATGTATCATATATACGGGACATTGTAACAGGGGTGTACCGTATATACAGTACATTGTAACAGAGCTGTATTGTATATACAGTACATTGTAACGGGATGTACGTATATACACGATATTGTCACAGGGGTGTATTGTATATACGGGACATTGTAACAGAGACATATCGTATATACGGGACATTGTAACAGGGGTGTATCGTATATACGGGACATTGTAAAGGGGTGTATCATAAATACAGGACATTGTAACAGGGGTGTATCGTACATACAGTACATTGTAACAGTGATGTATTGTATACACAGTACATTGTAACGGGGATGTATCGTATCTACAGTACATTGTAACAGGGATGTATCGTATACAGAGTACATTGTAACGGGGATGTATCGTATATACGGGACATTGTAACCGGGCTGTATCGTACATACAGTACATTGTAACAGTGATGTATTGTATACACAGTACATTGTAACGGGGATGTATCATATATACGGGACATTGTAACAGGGGTGTACCGTATATACAGTACATTGTAACAGAGCTGTATTGTATATACAGTACATTGTAACGGGATGTACGTATATACACGATATTGTCACAGGGGTGTATTGTATATACGGGACATTGTAACAGAGACATATCGTATATACGGGACATTGTAACAGGGGTGTATCGTATATACGGGACATTGTAAAGGGGTGTATCATAAATACAGGACATTGTAACAGGGGTGTATCGTACATACAGTACATTGTAGCAGGGATGTATCGTATATACAGGACATTGTAACGGGGTGTATCATATATACAGAACATTGTAACAGGGGTGAATCATATATACGGGACATTGCAACAGGGATGTATTGTATATACAGTACATTGTAACAGGGATGTATCGTATATACAGGACATTGTAACAGAGATGTATCGTATATGCGGGACATTATAACAGGGGTGTATCGTATATACAAGACATTGTAACAGGGGTATATC
The DNA here is from genome assembly GCF_020745735.1 of Hemiscyllium ocellatum. NCBI lineage: Eukaryota > Metazoa > Chordata > Chondrichthyes > Orectolobiformes > Hemiscylliidae > Hemiscyllium > Hemiscyllium ocellatum. The sequence goes on along the minus strand of NW_026869227.1, from coordinate 158,904 downwards.
ATATATACGGGAAATTTTAACAGGGATGTACCGTATATACAGTACATTGTAACAGGGGTGTATCGTATATATGGGACACTGTAACAGAGGTGTATCATATATACAGTACATTGTAACAGGAGTGTGTCGTATATACAGTACATTGTAACAGGGGTGTATCGTATATACAGTACATTGTAACAGGAGTGTATCGTACATATGGGACATTGTAACAGGGATGTATCGTATACAGAGTACATTGTAACAGGGGTGTATCGTATATACGGGACATTATAACAGGGGTGTATCGTATATACAGGATATTTTAACAGGGATGTATCGTATATACAGTACATTGTAACAGGGGTGTATCGTACATACGGGACATTGTAACAGGGATGTATCATGTATACAGGACATTGTAACAGGGATATATGGTATATAAGGGACATTGTAACAGGGATGTATCGTATATACAGTACATTGTAACAGGAGTGTATCGTATATACAGTACATTGTAACAGGAACGTACCGTATATATGGGACATTATAACAGGGGTGTATCGTATATACAGGATATTTTAACAGGGATGTATCATATATACAGTACATTGTAACAGGGGTGTATCGTACATACGGGACATTGTAACAGGGATGTATCATGTATACAGGACATTGTAACAGGGATATATGGTATATAAGGGACATTGTAACAGGGATGTATCATGTATACAGGACATTGTAACAGGGATATATGGTATATAAGGGACATTGTAACAGGGATGTATCGTATATACAGTACATTGTAACGGGGTGTATTGTATATACGGGACATTGTAACAGGGATGTATTGTATATACAGTACATTGTAACAGGGGTGTACTGTATATACGGGACATTGTAGCAGGGGTGTATCGTATATACGGGACATTGTAACAGGGATGTATCGTATATACAGGACATTGTAACAGGGGTGTCTCATATATACGGGACACTGTAATGGGGATGTATCGTATATACAGTACATTGTAACAGGGGTGTATCGTTTTGCAGGACATTGTAACAGGGATATATCGTATATACAGTACATTGTAACAGGAGTGTATCGTATATACAGTACATTGTAACAGGAGTGTATCGTATATACGGGTCATTGTAACAGGGATGTATCGTATACAGAGTACATTGTAACAGGGGTGTATCGTATATACGGGACATTGCAACAGGGATGTATTGTATATACAGTACATTGTAACAGGGGTGTACCGTATATACAGGACATTGTAGCAGGGGTGTATCGTATATACGGAACCTTGTTACAGGGGTGTATCGTATATATGGGACATTGTAACAGTGGTGTATCATATATACAATACATTGTAACAGGGATGTATTGTATATGCAGTACATTGTAACAGGGGTGTATCCTACATACAGGGCATTGTAACAGGGATGTATCGTATATACAGTACATTGTAACAGGGGTGTATCGTATATACAGGACATTGGAACAGGGTGTATTATATATTCAGTACATTGTAACAGGGGTGTATCGTATATACGGGACATTGTAACAGGGATGTTTCGTATATACAGTACATTGCAACAGGGATGAATCGTATATACAGGGCATTGTAACAGGAGTGTATCGTATTTATGGGACATTGTAACACGGGTGAATCGTATATACAGTACTTTGTAATAGGGGTGTATCGTATATACAGTACATTGTAACAGGGGTGTATCGTATATACAGTACATTGTAACAGGGATGTATGGTATATACAGTACATTGTAACAGGGGTGTATTGTATATACAGTACATTGTAACAGGAGTGTATCGTATATACAGAACATTGTAACAGGGGTGAATCGTATATACGGGACTTTGCAACAGGGATGTATGGTATATACAGTACATTGTAACAGGGGTGTATCGTATACACAGTACATTGTAACAGGGGTGTATCGTATATATGGGACATTGTAACAGAGATGTATCGTATATACAGGACATTATAAGAGGGGTGTATCGTATATACAAGACATTGTTACAGGGTTATGTCGTATATACGGGACATTTTAACAGGGATGTACCGTATATACAGTACATTGTAACAGGGGTGTATCGTATATATGGGACATTGTAACAGGGGTGTATCATATATACAGTACATTGTAACAGGGGTGTATCGTATATACGGGACATTGAAACAGGGATGTATCGTATGTACAGTACATTGTAACAGGGGTGTATCGTATATAAAGTACATTGTAACGGGTGTATCGTATATACAGGACATTGTAACAGGGATGTATCGTATATACGGTACATTGTAGCAAGGATTTATCATATATACAGTAATTGGAACAGGGATGTATCGTATCTACAGGTCATTGTAACAGGGGTGTATCGTATATACAGTACATTGTAACAGGGGTGTATCGTATCTACAGGTCATTGTAACAGGGGTGTATCGTATATAAAGTACATTGTCACAGGGATGTCCCGTATATACAGTACAGTATAACAGGGGTGTATCGTATATATGGGACATTATTACAGGGATGTATCGTATATACAGTACATTGTAACAGGGGTGTATCGTACATACAGGACATTGTAACAGGGATGTATCATGTATACAGGACATTGTAACAGGGATATATGGTATATAAGGGACATTGTAACAGGGATGTATCGTACATGCAGTACATTGTAACAGGAGTGTATCGTATATACAGTACATTGTAACAGGGGTGTACCGTATATACGGGACATTGTAGCGGGGTGTATCGTATATACGGAAACTTGTTACAGGGGTGTATGGTATATATGGGACATTGTAACAGTGGTGTATCATATATACAATACGTTGTAACAGGGATGTATTGTATATGCAGTACATTGTAACAGGAACGTACCGTAAATATGGGACATTGTAACAAGGATGTATCGTATATACAGTACATTGTAACAGGAGTGTATCGTACATACGGGTCATTGTAACAGAGATGTATCGTATACAGAGTACATTGTAGCAGGGGTGTATCGTATATACGGGACATTGTAACAGGGATGTATTGTATATACAGTACATTGTAACAGGGGTGTACCGTATGTACGGGACATTGTAGCGGGGTGTATCGTATATACGGAAACATGTTACAGGGGTGTATCGTATATATGGGACATTGTAACAGTGGTGTATCATATATACAATACGTTGTAACAGGGATGTATTGTATATGCAGTACATTGTAACAGGAACGTACCGTAAATATGGGACATTGTAACAAGGATGTATCGTATATACGGGGCATTGTAACGGGGTGAATCATATATACAATACATTGTAACAGGGATGTATTGTATATACGGGACATTGTAACAGGGGTGTATCATATATACGGGACACTGTAATGGGGATGTATCGTATATACAGTACATTGTAACAGGGGTGTATCCTATATGCAGGACATTGTAACAGGGGTGTATCCTACATACAGGGCATTGTAACAGGGTGTATTATATATTCAGTACATTGTAACAGGGGTGTATCGTATATACGGGTCATTGTAACAGGGATATATCGTATATACAGTACATTGTAACATGGGGGTATCGTATATACAGGACATTGGAACAGGGTGTATTATATATTCAGAACATTGTAACAGGGGTGTATCGTATATACGGGACATTGTAACAGGGATGTTTCGTATATACAGTACATTGCAACAGGGATGAATCGTATATATGGTACATTGTAACAGGGATGTATCGTATATACAGGACATTATAACAGGGATGTATCATATATACAGTACATTGTAACAGGAGTGTATCCTATATGCAGGACATTGTAACAGGGGTGTATCGTATATACAGAACATTGTAACAGGGATGAATCGTATATACGGGACATTGTAACAGGGTGTATCCGTAATACAGGACATTGTAACAGGGATGTATTGTATATACAGTACACTGTAACGGGGTGTATCGTATATACAGTACATTGTAACAGGGGTGTATCCTATATACAGGACATTGTAACAGGGATGTATCGTATATACAGTACATTGTAACAGGGGTGTATCATATATACAGGACATTGGAACAGGATGTATTGTATATTCGGTACGTTGTAACAGGGGTGTATCGTATATAAGGGACATTGTAACAGGGATGTACCGTATATACAGGACATTGTAACAGGGGTGTATGGTATATACAGGACATTGTAACAGGGGTGTATCGTATATACGGGACATTGTAACGGGATGTATCATATATACAGTACATTGTAACAGGGGTGTGTTGTACATACGGGACATTCTAACAGGGGTGTATTATATATACAGTACATTGGAACAGGGATGTATCGTATACACAGTACAATGTAACAGGGATGTACCGTATATATGGGACATTGTAACAGGGGTGTATCGTATATACGGGACATTGTAACAGGAGTGTATCGTATATACGGGACATTGTAACAGGGATGTACCGTATACATGGGACATTGTAACAGGGGTGTATCGTATATACGGGACATTGTAACAGGGATGTACCGTATATATGGGACATTGTAACAGGGGTGTACCGTATATACGGGCCATTGTAACAGGGGTGTATCGTATACACATACATTGTAACAGGGATGTACCGTATATACGGGACATTGTAACAGGAGTGTATCGTATATATGGCATATTGTAACAGGGATGTATCATATATACGGGACATTGTAACAGTGGTGTATCATATATACAGGACATTGTTACAGGGGTATATCGTATATATGGGTCATTGTAACAGGGGTGTATCGTATACACAGTACATTGTAACAGGGATGTACCGTATATACGGGACATTGTAACAGGGATGTATCGTATATACGGGACATTGTAACAGGAGTGTATCGTATATATGGCATATTGTAACAGGGATGTATCGTATATATGGGACATTGTAACAGGAACGTATCGTATATACAGTACATTGAAACAGGGGTGTATCGTATATATGGGACATTGTAACAGGGGTGTATCGTATATGCAGTGCATTGTAACAGGGGTGTACCGTATATACGGGACATTGTAAAAGGAGTGTATCGTATATACGGGACATTGTAACAGGGGTGAATCGTATATATGGGACATTGTAACAGGGATGTATCGTATATACGGGGCATTGTAACAGGGGTGTATCATATATAAGGGACATTGTAACAGGGTGAATCATATATACAGTACATTGTAACAGGGATGTATCGTATATACAGTACATTGTAACGGGTGTATCGTAAATACAGTACATTATAACAGGGATGTATCGTATATACGGTACATTGTAACAGGGGTGTATCGTAAATACAGTACATTGTAATTGGGATGTATCCTATATACGGTATATTGTAACAGGGGTGTATCGTATATACGTGACATTGTAACAGAGATGCATCATATATACGGGACATTGTAACAAGGGTGTATGGTATAGACGGGACATTGTAACAGGGGTGTATCGTATATACAGGACAGTGTAACAGGGGTGTAACGTGTATACGGGGCATTGTGACGGGGTGTATCGTATATACGGGACATTGTAACAGGGATGTATCGGATATACAGTACATTGTAACAGCGATGTATCGTATATACAGGACATTGTAACAGGGATGTATCGTATATACAGTACATTGTAATGGTGCGTATCGTATATACAGTACATTGTAACAGGGATGTATCATATATACAGTACATTGTAACGGTGCATATCGTATATATGGGTCATTGTAACAGGGGTGTATCGTATATACAATACATTGTAACAGGGGTGGATCGTATGTACGGGACATTGTAGCAGGGGTGTATCGTATATACAGGATATTGTAACAGGGGTGTATCGTATACATGGGACATTATAACAGGGGTGTTTTGTATATACAGTACATTGTAACAGGGGTGTATCATATATGCAGTACATTGTAACAGGGGTGTATCGTATATGCAGGACATTGTAACAGGGATGTATCGTATCTCCAGTACACTGTAACAGGAGTTTAACGTATATACAGTACATTGTAACAGAGGTGTATCATATATGCGTGATATTGTAACAGGGATGTATCTTATATCCAGTACATTGTAACAGGGATATATCATATATACAGGACATTATACCTGGGGTGTATCATATATACGGGACATTGTAACAGGGGTGTATTGTATATGCAGTACACTGTAACAGGGATGTATCATGTATATAGTACATTGTAACAGGGATGTTACACGGTGCATTGGAACAGGGATGTATTGTATATAGGGGACATTGTAACAATGATGTATTGTATATACAGTACAGTGTAACGGGGATGTATCGTATATACGGGACATTGTAACAGGGATGTATTGTATATACAGTACATTGTAACAGGGTGTATGTATATACAGGATATTGTCACAGGGGTGTATTGTATATACGGGACATTGTAACAGAGACGTATCGTATATACGGGACATTGTAACAGGGGTGTATCGTATATACGGGACAATGTAACAGAGATGTATCATATATACGGAACATTATAACAAGGGTGTATCGTATATATGGGACATTGTAACAGTGGTGTATCATATATACAGGACATTGTAACAGGGGTGTATCGTATATACAGTACATTGTAACAGGGAGGTATCGTATATACGGTACATTGTAATAGGGGTATATCGTATATACGGGACATTGTAACAGGGATGTATCATATATACAGTACATTGTAACAGGGGTGTATCGTATATACAGTACATTGTAACGGGTGTATCGTATATAAGGGAGATTGTAACAGGGATGTATCTTATATACAGGACATTGTAACAGGGGAGTATTGAATATACGGGACATTGTAACGGGGTGTATCATATATACGGGGCAGTGTAACAGGGATGTATCGTATATACAGTACATTGTAACGCGGTGTATTGTATATACAGTACATTGCAACAGTGATGTATTGTATATACAGTACATTGTTACAAGGGTGTATCGTATATACGGGACATTATAACAGGGATGTATTGTATATACGGGACATTGTAACAGGGATGTATCGTATATACAGTACATTGTAACGGGTGTATCGTATATACAGTACATTCTAACAGGGATGTATCAGATATATGGGACATTGTAACAGGGGTGTATTGTATATACAGGAATTTGTAACAGGGGTGTATCGTATATACGGGCCATTGTAACAGGGATGTATCGTATATACAGGACATTGTAACAGGGGTGTATCGTATATACAGGACATTGTAACAGGGGTGTATCGTATACATGGGACATTGTAACAGGGATGTATCGTATATACAGTACATTGTAACGGGTGTATCGTATATACAGTACATTCTAACAGGGATGTATCAGATATATGGGACATTGTAACAGGGGTGTATTGTATATACAGGAATTTGTAACAGGGGTGTATCGTATATACGGGCCATTGTAACAGGGATGTATCGTATATACAGGACATTGTAACAGGGGTGTATCGTATATACAGGACATTGTAACAGGGGTGTATCGTATACATGGGACATTGTAACAGGGGTGTATCGTATATATAGTACATTGTAACAGGGTGTATCGTATATACGGGACATTGTAACAGGGGTGTATCACATATACGGGACATTGTAACAGGGGTGTATCGTATATACAGGACATTGTAACAGGGGTGTATCGTATACATAGTACATTGTAACAGGGATGTATCGTATACATGGGACATTGTAACGGGGTGTATCATATATACAGTACATTGTAACAGGGGTGTATCCTATATACAGTACATTGTAACAGGGGTGTATCGTATACATGGGACATTGTAACAGGGGTGTGTCGTATATACAGTACATTGTAACAGGGGTGTATCATATATACAGTACATTGTAACAGGTGTGTATCGTATATATGGGACATTGTAACAGAGATGTATCGTATATACGGGACATCATAACAGGGGTGTATCGTATATACAATACATTGTAACAGGGGTGGATCATATGTACGGGACATTGTAGCAGGGGTGTATCGTATATACAGGATATTGTAACAGGGGTGTATCGTATACATGGGACATTATAACAGGGGTGTTTTGTATATACAGTACATTGTAACAGGGGTGTATCATATATGCAGTACATTGTAACAGGGGTGTATCGTATATGCAGGACATTGTAACAGGGATGTAACGTATCTCCAGTACACTGTAACAGGAGTTTAACGTATATACAGTACATTGTAACAGAGGTGTATCATATATGCGTGATATTGTAACAGGGATGTATCTTATATCCAGTACATTGTAACAGGGATATATCATATATACAGGACATTATACCTGGGGTGTATCATATATACGGGACATTGTAACAGGGGTGTATTGTATATGCAGTACACTGTAACAGGGATGTATCATGTATATAGTACATTGTAACAGGGATGTTACACGGTGCATTGGAACAGGGATGTATTGTATATAGGGGACATTGTAACAATGATGTATTGTATATACAGTACAGTGTAACGGGGATGTATCGTATATACGGGACATTGTAACAGGGATGTATTGTATATACAGTACATTGTAACAGGGTGTATGTATATACAGGATATTGTCACAGGGGTGTATTGTATATACGGGACATTGTAACAGAGACGTATCGTATATACGGGACATTGTAACAGGGGTGTATCGTATATACGGGACAATGTAACAGAGATGTATCGTATATACGGAACATTATAACAAGGGTGTATCGTATATATGGGACATTGTAACAGTGGTGTATCATATATACAGGACATTGTAACGCGGTGTATTGTATATACAGTACATTGCAACAGTGATGTATTGTATATACAGTACATTGTTACAAGGGTGTATCGTATATACGGGACATTATAACAGGGATGTATTGTATATACGGGACATTGTAACAGGGATGTATCGTATATACAGTACATTGTAACGGGTGTATCGTATATACAGTACATTGTAACAGGGATGTATCAGATATATGGGACATTGTAACAGGGGTGTATTGTATATACAGGAATTTGTAACAGGGGTGTATCGTATATACGGGCCATTGTAACAGGGATGTATCGTATATACAGGACATTGTAACAGGGGTGTATCGTATATACAGGACATTGTAACAGGGGTGTATCGTATACATGGGACATTGTAACAGGGATGTATCGTATATACAGTACATTGTAACGGGTGTATCGTATATACAGTACATTCTAACAGGGATGTATCAGATATATGGGACATTGTAACAGGGGTGTATTGTATATACAGGAATTTGTAACAGGGGTGTATCGTATATACGGGCCATTGTAACAGGGATGTATCGTATATACAGGACATTGTAACAGGGGTGTATCGTATATACAGGACATTGTAACAGGGGTGTATCGTATACATGGGACATTGTAACAGGGGTGTATCGTATATATAGTACATTGTAACAGGGTGTATCGTATATACGGGACATTGTAACAGGGGTGTATCACATATACGGGACATTGTAACAGGGGTGTATCGTATATACAGGACATTGTAACAGGGGTGTATCGTATACATAGTACATTGTAACAGGGATGTATCGTATACATGGGACATTGTAACGGGGTGTATCATATATACAGTACATTGTAACAGGGGTGTATCCTATATACAGTACATTGTAACAGGGGTGTATCGTATACATGGGACATTGTAACAGGGGTGTGTCGTATATACAGTACATTGTAACAGGGGTGTATCATATATACAGTACATTGTAACAGGTGTGTATCGTATATATGGGACATTGTAACAGAGATGTATCGTATATACGGGACATTATAACAGGGGTGTATCGTATATACAATACATTGTAACAGGGGTGGATCGTATGTACGGGACATTGTAGCAGGGGTGTATCGTATATACAGGATATTGTAACAGGGGTGTATCGTATACATGGGACATTATAACAGGGGTGTTTTGTATATACAGTACATTGTAACAGGGGTGTATCATATATGCAGTACATTGTAACAGGGGTGTATCGTATATGCAGGACATTGTAACAGGGATGTATCGTATCTCCAGTACACTGTAACAGGAGTTTAACGTATATACAGTACATTGTAACAGAGGTGTATCATATATGCGTGATATTGTAACAGGGATGTATCTTATATCCAGTACATTGTAACAGGGATATATCATATATACAGGACATTATACCTGGGGTGTATCATATATACGGGACATTGTAACAGGGGTGTATTGTATATGCAGTACACTGTAACAGGGATGTATCATGTATATAGTACATTGTAACAGGGATGTTACACGGTGCATTGGAACAGGGATGTATTGTATATAGGGGACATTGTAACAATGATGTATTGTATATACAGTACAGTGTAACGGGGATGTATCGTATATACGGGACATTGTAACAGGGATGTATTGTATATACAGTACATTGTAACAGGGTGTATGTATATACAGGATATTGTCACAGGGGTGTATTGTATATACGGGACATTGTAACAGAGACGTATCGTATATACGGGACATTGTAACAGGGGTGTATCGTATATACGGGACAATGTAACAGAGATGTATCGTATATACGGAACATTATAACAAGGGTGTATCGTATATATGGGACATTGTAACAGTGGTGTATCATATATACAGGACATTGTAACAGGGGTGTATCGTATATACAGTACATTGTAACAGGGAGGTATCGTATATACGGTACATTGTAATAGGGGTATATCGTATATACGGGACATTGTAACAGGGATGTATCATATATACAGTACATTGTAACAGGGGTGTATCGTATATACAGTACATTGTAACAGGGGTGTATCGTATATAAGGGAGATTGTAACAGGGATGTATCTTATATACGGGACATTGTAACAGGGGAGTATTGAATATACGGGGCATTGTAACGGGGTGTATCATATATACGGGGCAGTGTAACAGGGATGTATCGTATATACAGTACATTGTAACGCGGTGTATTGTATATACAGTACATTGCAACAGTGATGTATTGTATATACAGTACATTGTTACAAGGGTGTATCGTATATACGGGACATTATAACAGGGATGTATTGTATATATGGGACATTGTAACAGGGATGTATCGTATATACAGTACATTGTAACGGGTGTATCGTATATACAGTACATTCTAACAGGGATGTATCAGATATATGGGACATTGTAACAGGGGTGTATTGTATATACAGGAATTTGTAACAGGGGTGTATCGTATATACGGGCCATTGTAACAGGGATGTATCGTATATACAGGACATTGTAACAGGGGTGTATCGTATATACAGGACATTGTAACAGGGGTGTATCGTATACATGGGACATTGTAACAGGGATGTATCGTATATACAGTACATTGTAACGGGTGTATCGTATATACAGTACATTCTAACAGGGATGTATCAGATATATGGGACATTGTAACAGGGGTGTATTGTATATACAGGAATTTGTAACAGGGGTGTATCGTATATACGGGCCATTGTAACAGGGATGTATCGTATATACAGGACATTGTAACAGGGGTGTATCGTATACATGGGACATTGTAACAGGGGTGTATCGTATATATAGTACATTGTAACAGGGTGTATCGTATATACGGGACATTGTAACAGGGGTGTATCACATATACGGGACATTGTAACAGGGGTGTATCGTATATACAGGACATTGTAACAGGGGTGTATCGTATACATAGTACATTGTAACAGGGATGTATCGTATACATGGGACATTGTAACGGGGTGTATCATATATACAGTACATTGTAACAGGGGTGTATCCTATATACAGTACATTGTAACAGGGGTGTATCGTATACATGGGACATTGTAACAGGGGTGTGTCGTATATACAGTACATTGTAACAGGGGTGTATCATATATACAGTACATTGTAACAGGTGTGTATCGTATATATGGGACATTGTAACAGAGATGTATCGTATATACGGGACATTATAACAGGGGTGTATCGTATATACAATACATTGTAACAGGGGTGGATCGTATGTACGGGACATTGTAGCAGGGGTGTATCGTATATACAGGATATTGTAACAGGGGTGTATCGTATACATGGGACATTATAACAGGGGTGTTTTGTATATACAGTACATTGTAACAGGGGTGTATCATATATGCAGTACATTGTAACAGGGGTGTATCGTATATGCAGGACATTGTAACAGGGATGTATCGTATCTCCAGTACACTGTAACAGGAGTTTAACGTATATACAGTACATTGTAACAGAGGTGTATCATATATGCGTGATATTGTAACAGGGATGTATCTTATATCCAGTACATTGTAACAGGGATATATCATATATACAGGACATTATACCTGGGGTGTATCATATATACGGGACATTGTAACAGGGGTGTATTGTATATGCAGTACACTGTAACAGGGATGTATCATGTATATAGTACATTGTAACAGGGATGTTACACGGTGCATTGGAACAGGGATGTATTGTATATAGGGGACATTGTAACAATGATGTATTGTATATACAGTACAGTGTAACGGGGATGTATCGTATATACGGGACATTGTAACAGGGATGTATTGTATATACAGTACATTGTAACAGGGTGTATGTATATACAGGATATTGTCACAGGGGTGTATTGTATATACGGGACATTGTAACAGAGACGTATCGTATATACGGGACATTGTAACAGGGGTGTATCGTATATACGGGACAATGTAACAGAGATGTATCGTATATACGGAACATTATAACAAGGGTGTATCGTATATATGGGACATTGTAACAGTGGTGTATCATATATACAGGACATTGTAACAGGGGTGTATCGTATATACAGTACATTGTAACAGGGAGGTATCGTATATACGGTACATTGTAATAGGGGTATATCGTATATACGGGACATTGTAACAGGGATGTATCATATATACAGTACATTGTAACAGGGGTGTATCGTATATACAGTACATTGTAACAGGGGTGTATCGTATATAAGGGAGATTGTAACAGGGATGTATCTTATATACGGGACATTGTAACAGGGGAGTATTGAATATACGGGACATTGTAACGGGGTGTATCATATATACGGGGCAGTGTAACAGGGATGTATCGTATATACAGTACATTGTAACGCGGTGTATTGTATATACAGTACATTGCAACAGTGATGTATTGTATATACAGTACATTGTTACAAGGGTGTATCGTATATACGGGACATTATAACAGGGATGTATTGTATATACGGGACATTGTAACAGGGATGTATCGTATATACAGTACATTGTAACGGGTGTATCGTATATACAGTACATTCTAACAGGGATGTATCAGATATATGGGACATTGTAACAGGGGTGTATTGTATATACAGGAATTTGTAACAGGGGTGTATCGTATATACGGGCCATTGTAACAGGGATGTATCGTATATACAGGACATTGTAACAGGGGTGTATCGTATATACAGGACATTGTAACAGGGGTGTATCGTATACATGGGACATTGTAACAGGGATGTATCGTATATACAGTACATTGTAACGGGTGTATCGTATATACAGTACATTCTAACAGGGATGTATCAGATATATGGGACATTGTAACAGGGGTGTATTGTATATACAGGAATTTGTAACAGGGGTGTATCGTATATACGGGCCATTGTAACAGGGATGTATCGTATATACAGGACATTGTAACAGGGGTGTATCGTATATACAGGACATTGTAACAGGGGTGTATCGTATACATGGGACATTGTAACAGGGGTGTATCGTATATATAGTACATTGTAACAGGGTGTATCGTATATACGGGACATTGTAACAGGGGTGTATCACATATACGGGACATTGTAACAGGGGTGTATCGTATATACAGGACATTGTAACAGGGGTGTATCGTATACATAGTACATTGTAACAGGGATGTATCGTATACATGGGACATTGTAACGGGGTGTATCATATATACAGTACATTGTAACAGGGGTGTATCCTATATACAGTACATTGTAACAGGGGTGTATCGTATACATGGGACATTGTAACAGGGGTGTGTCGTATATACAGTACATTGTAACAGGGGTGTATCGTATATACAGGACATTGTAACAGGGATGTATCGTATATACAGGACATTTTAATGGGGTGTATCATATATACAGGACATTGTAACAGGGGTGAATCGTATATACGGGACATTGTAACAGGGGTGTATCGTATATACAGGACATTGTAACAGGGACCTATCATATATACAGGCTGTTGTAATAGGGATGTATGGTACATAGGAGAAAGTGAGGTCTGCAGATGCTGGAGATCAGAGCTGAAAATGTGTTGCTGGAAAAGTGCAGCAGGTCAGGCAGCATCCAAGGAGCAGGAGAATCAACGTTTCGGGCATAAGCCCTTCATCAGGAATGAGGAAAGTGTGCCAGGCAGGCTAAGATAAAAGGTAGGGAGGAGGGACTAGGGGGAGGGGCGATGGAGGTGGGATAGGTGGAAGGAGGTCAAGGTGAGGGTGATAGGCCGGAGTGGGGTGGGGGCGGAGAGGTCAGGAAGAGGATTGCAGGTTAGGAGGGCGGTGCTGAGTTGAGGGAACCGACTGAGACAAGGTGGGGGGAGGGGAAATGAGGAAACTGGAGAAATCTGAGTTCATCCCTTGTGGTTGGAGGGTTCCCAGGCGGAAGATGAGGCGCTCTTCCTCCAACCGTCGTGTTGCTATGGTCTGGCGATGGAGGAGTCCAAGGACCTGCATGTCCTCGGTGGAGTGGGAGGGGGAGTTAAAGTGTTGAGCCACGGGGTGGTTGGGTTGGTTGGTCCGGGCGTCCCAGGGGTGTTCCCTGAAGCGTTCCGCAAGTAAGCGGCCTGTCTCCCCAATATAGAGGAGGCCACATCGGGTGCAGCGGATGCAATAGATGATGTGTGTGGAGGTACAGGTGAATTTGTGGCGGATATGGAAGGATCCCTTGGGGCCTTGGAGGGAAGTGAGTGTGGAGGTGTGGGCGCAAGTTTTGCATTTCCTGCGGTTGCAGGGGAAGGTGCCGGGGGTGGAGGTTGGGTTGGTGGGGGGTGTGGACCTGACGAGGGAGTCACGAAGGGAGTGGTCCTTGCGGAACGCTGATAGGGGAGGGGAGGGAAATATATCCCTGGTGGTGGGGTCCGTTTGGAGGTGGCGGAAATGACGGCGGATGATACGTTGTATACGGAGGTTGGTGGGGTGGTAGGTGAGAACCAGTGGGGTTCTGTCCTGGTGGCGGTTGGAGGAGCGGGGCTCAAGGGCGGAGGAGCGGGAAGTGGAGGAGATGCGGTGGAGGGCATCGTCGATCACGTCTGGGGGGAATCTGCGGTCCTTGAAGAAGGAGGCCATCTGGGCTGTGCGGTGTTGGAACTGGTCCTCCTGGGAGCAGATGCGGCGGAGACGAAGGAATTGGGAATATGGGATGGAGTTTTTGCAGGGGGCAGGGTGGGAGGAGGTGTAGTCTAGGTAGCTGTGGGAGTCAGTCGGTTTATAGTAGATGTCTGTGTTGAGTCGGTCGCCCGAGATAGAAATGGAAAGGTCTAGGAAGGGGAGGGAGGAGTCTGAGACAGTCCAGGTGAATTTGAGGTCGGGATGGAAGGTGTTAGTAAAGTTGATGAACTGTTCAACCTCCTCGTGGGAGCACGAGGCAGCGCCGATACAGTCATCGATGTAGCGGAGGAAAAGGTGGGGGGTGGTGCCAGTGTAGCTGCGGAAGATGGACTGTTCCACATATCCTACGAAGAGGCAGGCATAGCTGGGGCCCATGCAGGTGCCCATGGCAACTCCTTTAGTTTGGAGGAAGTGGGAGGATTGGAAGGAGAAGGTGTTCAGAGTGAGATGGTACATAGGGGAGATGTCAGAGGCAGTTTC